>NC_068357.1:55347139-55354639 GCF_020536995.1 Dreissena polymorpha | reverse complement strand
TTCTTGGTAAAAAATGAAAAAAAGAATGTATCAGCAAAACAAAAATCTTAATTTTATTTACCTAAATGACAACTTTAATCCATTGCTTATAACAATAAATGTACAACGATATACACATCCATTTTCTGCACATTCAAAAATACATTCATTATAATAATAACAGAACTATCATCATAAAAGTTACTCTCCTAACCATCGTGCAGTAATAGTTAGATTGACGATTTTTTTTAAAGAAAATCCACGACGCAAACGTTTACATTTGTTTGTGGAGCATATATTGTATTGTAAGTTTTATTTTCAAATAACAAGCATATTGCATATACGCATATTATAGCATAGTATGATTATGTACAACGGTCAACACCAGCTAAACATGATACGTTGTTGAATTGACCTTACAAGAGCGCAAGTGTATTAACAGACATATGTATCATGGTACGAGTATATCATATTAACACTGCATTTCATTTTACAGGTGATTTACTTATTTGTCTAATTGTACATACTATATTTTGTGTGAATGTTTCCATGACAATGGCCATATTTTGAATGGTTCGTTATCTTTAAGTTGTGTGTATTGTCTTGCCCTAGCAAAAAGTCCTTTCATGTCAAGTGGGTTGGAATTCACAGGGGCTTCTATTCTATATATGTGTTCTCCACATTATTTTGCGATCGTTTATATTAAAAGGTCAATACAAGGGTAATATATGTTTAAATAGGATGGGGGCATATACATTTATACGTTATACTAAACAGGTTTTGTTTGCCCCACTATCACAAAAAGGGCATGCACAGGAAAATTTTCTGGTCAGGGTTACTGCTTTGCTAGAGGAGAACGATTTGCAACCAACAAAGCCGAAGTATGCAGTATGGTCAGACGGTTGTCTCTGTGGGCGATAAATTTACTGTTTTATCAATGCATAGGCGATGTGTAACGTCGCGAGCAGGATCAATGTCTATATGTCTAATGACACTATCTTACGTAACTGTCTATAGTAAAACATAACTTAAAAGTGTTAACCATAAATCTTATAGATCTTACAAAAATCCTGAATTGATGTTTAACTACAGGAAACACGAGGTAAACATGACGAGACAGAATGCCACGCGCAATAATTCCTAGGCCAGATGGATGATGGAAACATCCGAATCGTCGAGCACAAGCATGCATTTTTAGTATTGCTCTCTCGATAACATATATTATATATATTTATACAACTTCACAAAAGTTGACCCCCCTCAAAACTCACCTAAATAATTCGAATGCTGTGTGTGGAATTAAGTTACAATTTCGTATAACTGAATAGAAAAAAACTACCGTCGGCTGAATTACTCGACACTTAAAGTAGATATTATTTAAATGCGTACACACCGTTAATTAAGAACAAGTTTGAAGTGTAATTAGGTTGAATGGTCTCAATGTAAAATTCCACTGTTAATAAAGATATATAACAGCTTCGGCTCCTAAAATGGAAACAAACGTTGTTGTTTGGGAACCAACTATATGGAAGCTTTGAAAATTCAATACTTCTCCAGCAGCTGGAGTTTCACTTCTTTATATTGGAATTACACTGTGGTTGGTAAGAACTCTCAAGAACATTTAGGACAGTGTCGAACACATTTATGACAATATTGTTTTGACAACAAAACGATCTGCGCGCTACAATTGTCTATATAATTATATATATCTTTATTGCCTCCATTTTCTGAAGATGTACATGATACAAACAAACGATACAAGCATAGCACAAATACAAAAGACAGTCCATGTAAGTACATGATACAAACAAACGATACAAGCATAGCACAAATACAAAAGACAGTCCATGTAAATAAGAAGAGATTTAGTCAAGTTGTTATATACATATATATACGTGTAAGTACATAGACAGTGTACAAGCATGACCCTTGGTTATCGCAAGGGTGTACTCTATTTGTCAGTTCTTTGCACGCGTCATATTGATACCCTAATCAGCGTCCAGTGCACTTCACTAATAATAAATATAGCAAAATTTGGAAGTGCCAGGTTTGGGTTCGACGACATGCATGGAGTTCTCTTGATGACTATACCGCGAGTACCGATTGTAGAAAATTGGCGCAGTTAATCAGAGGTAGAGCTCTATAGGCATCAAGTCTGATATGACGTCATCAATCATTCCCATGAGGTACAACACCAGTGTTGCAGGTTCTGCATTTGTTAAGTGTTCATGCAGTGGTGCGCTTAGTGGCCGTACGGTTTCTAGGAACGTTTGTAGACGTGTCGGCGAGTCGGTAAATGGGCACTCAAAAAGTGCGTACTGTACCACTTCGATGTGCATGTAATGGTGTGTGCACTTTAAGCATAGGGCGGGTTGTTCAGGAGGTTTTTTGCAACATAAGCGGGACAGGAACTTCATGAGCGATAGGCTGTCTGGGCGGATCTTCGCGAGTTTCCATATGGTAGCCGGTTTCAGGCTCTTGTGAATTTCTTTGAAAAGCGAAAAATCTTTATGTTGTTCGAGCCTCATTCGCCAGTGACTGGTTTCATGTAGGCGCACTGCATTTTTTACATACAGATTTCCATTTATCTTTTGACGGGAATACACAATTTGTTTTAAAGCTCGTTAGGTAGTCTTCAATGTGATATTTCTGAAGAATTTTCACAAAATCTGGATTAAATCCAATTTTCTGGTTTTCGCACAAATCAAACTGACACAGTCTTAGAATGAAAAGCATATGGCACGGTTCGCCTGTAGGGGCATAGCATAGTGAGCCAAGGAACGCTAATTTTTGTAAGTCTATAATCGCTTCAATGAATGTCATTCCCGCAAGGACCGAGCACCATGTCTGAGTGCGTGAGGTGGGGGAGACCTTGGGCACGTTTCAAGCAAAAGTGGTCGGCTACCTCGAGTTGTTGCATGTCGGCAATGGAGATACTGTTCCACAGCTCGCAGCCAAACAGCGCTTTGGGAATGACTGCGGTATTGTACAGTTTAATTGCGGTGTTTGGGTTTGCTCCGGACCTTCCGGACACTTTCTGGGAGAGGGAAAGGAACGTGCCTCTAATCGTCTGTTTCACAGCTGCAATGCCGTAAGGGTATTTTCCACTGATCGACTGCATTATACCTAAATGCTTGTTATTTGCCGCTTCAGGTATTGGTGTTGAGTCATATGCAATCTGGAGAGTGGGAACTGCTTTGGACCGTTTTCGGCCCATGGTCATAACGGCGCATTTGGAAGCGTTGTATGTTAAACGCCACTTGTTTGCGTATGAGTTGCACTTTCTCCACCAGTTCGTTTAAGCAGCGGCGCGAAAGCGACAGGAGTACCACGTCATCAGCTTGGGTTGGGGTACATAAAGACTGGTCGCCGATCTTAAAGCCGTACGGGGGATATCGTGAGTTCGTTTAGCAGGTCGTTTATGTAGACGATGTAAAAGAATGGTGCACATATGCTGTCCTGCCGGGTGCCCTGTTCAACCGGGAAGGGTTCCGAGAAAAATCTACGTCAGAGTACACGACTGGTGCAATTTTGGAGTAACTCAAAGAGTAACTTCCCACGGACACTAAGCTGGTGAAGTTTGTAAACCAGCTTGTTGATTCCAGACTTTGTCGAATGCTGACTGAGCGTCCAGATAACACACGTGGAGGCTGCTTCCTACGTTCGCAGCAGTAGTCGCGAGTCTCTTGTAGCATGAATGATACCATTTTGCAGTTTTTGTTTTTCTGGAACCAGTAGTGTAGCTAATTGAGTTGAGACCATGCTGAGGTGTTTTCTATGCGTTTCATCAGCAGCTTTTCAAATTGTTTTGCGACCACTGGAATAAGCGATATAGCCCGATAGCTGGCGAGATCAGTCGGTTGCTTCCCCTGTCCTTTATGCAGGGTGACAATAAGACCATATTGAAAACGTTAGGTACTTGGAAGTGTGTCAATATCGAGTTGAAGACTTTGACAAGACACTCTGTAAAGGTTGGGCCGCCATATTTCAGGTGTTAATATGTGATGTGTCGAGTGATGCGCTTTTGTTGATTGGTAGTTCCTTGATTATTTGATCCAATTCCGTTATATTTGTTTCGTAGACAAATTCTGTGTAGTCGTGATCGACGTCTAGAGTTTTGCGTCGCTTGGTTACTTAATTTTCAACGAGTTCTTTGTGAAAGGGTCGAACTTGGGGTTATCTTCGAACGAGTATAAAGCGCTTGAAGTGGGAGTTCAAACCTCGGAGCACCCCATCGATGGTTGTCTCCCGCTTCCCATCGAAATCGAGTTCACGACCTTTTTGTTTGCTTTTTGTGCATTTGGAGTTGACAACTTTCCAGAAAGCTTTTTGATCTATTTCGGCTATAGTGTCTATTATCTCCATTTGCTCTTCGTCGTATCGGTGACTAGCCATACAAAGGTCTCGTCGTTTTACGGTTTCGACTGTTAATGTAACGGCAAGTAGAGCTATGTAATTTCTATCTGACATGTAGGTAATAATACGGCGAATTATTAAGACCGTGATTCGAGTGATATGTGCCATGCACATACAATTATTCTAACGAACCTACTGTATATTATTGCTCGTTGGCATGATGTTTGATGTCATAAATCCACGCCTTACATTCAGTTCCAGGTGTGGATCATTAACGTGATTGTGTTCTGATGATTACGTAGAACGCTTATCGAGTCATTATTTGAGAATTGATCCGCTCTTAAATAAGGAGGATGTTGCATCTATCAACGTACATGCTTTTATAATTATTTGCTGTTGTATTATTATGCGGGACAGGTGTTGGTTTTTCAGAATACGTAGTACTATTTTTCTATTTGCAACATAGCAAATGATGTTGGATGGATATTCCATTCTGATGTGCCGTGCTTTTAACATTGCATATTAGGTATATAAAAAAATAATGAAAATATAGAAACAATACTAGGAGAGTTATTCGTGTTTCGAGCAAAATCTAGGCGCCTGTTATTTCATGTCTATACAACAATGGTCTACCTAACAACACTGAGATTAACGCCGTGAAAGTGTCAGTTTTCCGCAGTGCGGGGTTCACACCAGTGCGCATTATTCTTCTATTTGGATACAAAAGGAGATCAGTCACTTTATACATCAATATTGTTCAACGCATACATGACTATTCCCTGTTCTGAATGTTAATATCAACGCAAATCTATTGTCGTATCACTTTCGTATCCATAAACTAGCAATAAAGGCCCCGTTTGACACTGGGAATAGTGATTTCTTCATTATGTTGTACAGTTCCAAAGATTTAATGACATAGTTCAAAACCAGTACAAATATATATTTTCAGGCGTCTGTAGTCGAATGGCAACAGTTGAACATGCTTTTCTCTGCAAAAGATCTCTTTCAATGAAACTATACCTAATTAAATTAACCATGTTTAAACAGGGTGCAATAAGCAGCAAGAATGTAATTATGGCTTGATGTAGTATTTCACAGGGTCTCATAAGTGCAATTCCTTGTAACTATCTGAAAGTCGCTCTGATCTGACGACCATATGGCTTGTATAACAAGGCGTGGGCTTCACGATAAATAATAAAGAGCAATGAAGTAATTTCAAAGAATAATTTACATCCCACTATCAATAACACCATGTCTGTACACCGTATTCGCTCCTTTGAAGCTACTTACTCAACAACACATCAGTGTGTTACGACTCAAAGCCTTGCAGTTTCCAGTAGAACTAGCAACTGATTTAACATTTATCACTGAAAGTCAAATTGCATATTATTCCATTGCTGCATTCATTTGGTGATGTTATGTTTTTAAAAACAACAATACAATAAACAGGTAAAATAATGTAAAAAAGTGTTTGTTTTTTTTTAAATTAGACTATACACACACTGTTATATTTAAATATTGAATATAGTTAGTTTGGTTATATGCCAATAATCACTTTTTATGAATTGCATAAACCCGTTTAAACTTGTAAGAATGTAGAGTATGTGTTACATTTATCACAACAGTGTTCAATTTACGACTTGCCAGGTACAAATTGATGTCGTCTAGTTGTCTATTATATTGCATAGCACTTGAAAATCACTAATTGTAGGCAACTAGGGTACAAATATATATAGTCGATTTCTTGATGTGCTAAAATCTTGTATTGAACTTATATAACAATTAAAGCACGTACATATAGATTTTAACAAATTAACGCCCCGCCGTTTCGTAAAACGTCATTCATGTTAACCAAAACTTAACGCGATTAATATTGTTTACCTATGCGTTGGCGGTTTCTGTTGCTGTGTACGTCTTAAATAAAAATAGTATGCAATCAAAAGTGTTTTTACCCGATTCGTTATATTACCGAGGATGAGGACTTAACATTTGATCATACAAAATTTGACGTGTCTACAATACTATTGATGAATCACCCACTGACCATAAACACAAATATATCATACACCATTTGATATCTGGCCGATATCAGATTAAAATGTAAATATACAAAGTATTCTCACAAGATTAAAAAAACAATGCCACACGCATAATGCTCAATATTACTTGGACAACCTTGTATAAACAATCCATGACAGTCATAGGAAAAACTTATATGCGCAAATACATTGTTATTCATGCATATATTGCGTGCATATAGTAATTATCTGATGATGGGGAAAATGTCTAAAAAAGGTTGATAGGTAACAGACATGCAAATGACTTGTACAAATCCTCGTAGATGCATCGCTGTATTGGGGCATTCTTTGGAACATCGTCAAACAAATTGCTATATGGGTCACAACATGAAGACAATTATTGATTCGTGTGTGAGTTGTCTGATATTAACCAGATTTAAGCAAACATAATAGATATATAAAAGTTGAATACATCAAATAGTCATAGATCAGGGACGAGTATTAATAAATCAATGCGGTATTCACGATCGCGACGATTTGGTTTGCATTGCATACGATTCCTATTATGTAACTAAATTTGAAGCGTATATTTCTACAGCACATCACAAATAATGGCATATATTTAACTCATAATAATAGTTCCTTTATTAAGTTAATACCATATGTAAATTTTTCGAAAGGATATTCTTACAGCGCGATTCCTCGCCGTGTTTTTAAAGATGCATGATGGACAGAGTTTGACTGGATAATTTCTTGGCATGACGAATAATATTGGTCTACTCCGGTGTTAATTGCATATTGTGTGACCATTAAAAACGAAAAGGTCTAACAAGACCCTACCAAACCCACATATCCATCACACATTATGACACAGCATGTGTTTGCACGTTAATCGCATTGTGCTCGTACGATATGTTAGGAGTGTATCATACGTATACACTTGCCCAAATTTAATTAAGTAGCTTGTAATGTATAACAAAGGTCAACAATTTTGAATTGATTATCGATTTATATATGAATTTTTTTAATAAAGTATTGCAACAAACTCTGATTTGACACAATCTTTGGCGTGCATTTGCATGTTTAGTATCAACCAGGTGCTGTTTGCTTACTAGCATAGCCGATTTCTCGAGGATTAGGAAGGACA
>NC_068357.1:55297139-55342139 GCF_020536995.1 Dreissena polymorpha | reverse complement strand
AGGGCAAAAACAATATGTCCCCCACTATAGTGGTGGGGGTGGGGGCATAAAATACTGTTAAAACCACCATGTCAAAATTGTTGTCCCTGAAATCCTGAGAAAAACTAGATAGTATGTTTTGTTTGTGAAATGACGTCACAACTAGATACGTCATAAATTGTTTAATCAAGTAAATGAAAATGATACATACGGAAAGCTGGTTCGGTTATAGATATTTTAAAGAAGAACAAAAGGATGATATGTAATATAACGATAACATTCATAATACGTCCCAATAAATTTCAAAGGTCAAATATTAGAACATGTTAATCGTCAAAGCGTGCGTAGGAATACACTACATCCTGTTGACCGGAGATAGGAAAATGTATTCGACCCTGCTTTATTTGGTCAATGTTGGCAACAGATGCAGAACAAAAATTAATTACCCTTATTGTCGTTTTGGACATCGGGTCTTACATGATGAGTATCCATTCCTCTTTTCAGTAATCATTCCTTGGTACCTAAAACAAAGAAATGATGACCAGAGCCTTGCTTATAAATACTTTTTTTTCTTTACGTTTCGCAATTTCGAAAGAAAAAAACACATGTACGATAAATGTAAATTAAAAAATATACTTATTTAAGTTTTATCAGTTATCAGTACACTCAAAATTATCTGTATTTTATTTTAAATTGATACGTTTCATTTTTCATTTAAAAAATGTCATGCCCAGAACAATATATAACGACACAATTACACAATTTCACCATCACCTACCCGTTCTTATTGGTAGCAAAATTAGTTTGTATTATATCTTAAATTATTAAGCTTATTGCATATGAATCGGAAATGGTAATCGGTGTTTAAGAACTTAAGTCTGAAACCTCTTTCCTAAACCGAACCTACCTACTGAACAGTCTTGGCATGTGTCTGGTCCAATCTTGGCGTTCCAGTTGCCTTTCACAAGGAGGATGTCTGTCTTGATGACCTTGTTATGATGAGCTCTTCTTTAAACGGTTCAATATCCTCGTCTATGTGGTAAGCTTTATCCAGTAGACATGGATAACTGTGCTGTTGCGCTGTTTTGCTGATATACGGATGGAAATGAGTCTGCTGGACAATGGGGTGCAACTGATGACGCTGTTGATTACCTCTTTTCTAACGAAAAAAGCAATACCGTGGCTCTTTTATCCTTTGTCCGTAGATGTTCCGCCTAGTCCTAGCCACCTAATTTCGGCTAGCCCGATAATGTCCCAAAGACAGCGCTTCCGGTCATGCGTTAGTTCATGGGCCTTGCCACACGCATTGAATATTGTTACATTCCGTGCTCATATTGTCGTTTCATTTGTCGCCAGCTTGATCGATGGATTAGCTCCAGTAGCTAACTTGTCGCATCCACCCTAGAGACTGGCGGTAAGTGTGCGGTCGTTGTTATTCCGGGTCCCGACCGACCCGGTTTTTTATTTGTTGTTTTGTCGTGGTCATTTCTTTTCATTGTCAAATGAAAACCAAATGCATGCATTTAAGTATGACCGAACACGTATGTATCCATGTATAGAGTGCTTGCAGCTGTTTAGCCGTGGCTATCTTGATTAATATTTGTATTTGTAAGATCTGAGCGTACCACACACGCGAATGTCTTACACAAACCTTCTTTGGTAAATGCCTGCATCAGACCATCGCTCAACACATAAATCAAACGTTCGTGGGTCGGAAAGTTTGTGAATGTCTTATAGCGCAATTAACATATAATTACAACGTATTGAATGTGTGTTTATAAATTGACCATGTCTGGTTTTTATAATTCTTATTTTGTTGTGATTGTTAACATAAGACGGGTATGTTCATGGTATACTTTCTCTTATTTAATCGTTATGTTATGTTCCAACGCAGAGCGTAGTGTACTTGTTTAAAGAGCACAGTCCCACGTGAATAAATAATTCCTACAGTATATTGTTAAAACAATAATCATTATCTTCATGGTCGATGCTATATAACAATTTCTCTTAAATTGACAAAAATAAATAGGTTTAGAAATTTCATGCTGTAAATAGAATAGAAAAGACACACACAGTATTTGTAGAGCATACTATGCATCTGAATTTCGTAGTTAGAAAGATAACCATTCCGCCTTTTATATCGCATAGTACGATGGTGCTGGTTCACATCTTTTATTTACAAAGATCAACAACAAGTAAATATCATAAACTGTAAAATTTATAATTACAAATCGCAAAAGGTAATGTGTACGTTGTAATTATATTTATCTTGATATTAGTCTCTTTAAAAGCGCTTCTCTGTTTTTAAGACAAGTTTTGTTTGGCAAAATCCATTAACCAAACAATTGCGAAAATGAATCAGACTAATCATTTTATGGGTATATTGTATTCAAAAATGAATAATACCATTTTACAATTGAATGGCTTTTAAATTTACTTGTATATTGTATTGGATATTAACATTGTAATGACGATGGCCATATGTTCATGAGTGTTTATGCTTCAAGTTGTGTATATGTTTGTATACGTCAAAAGTCACTTGCGTGAAATACATGTACTTGCACAGCTAATGGTTATTAATGAGTTCATTTTTTAATTATAATTTGGTCTATCATTGAAGGTTTAACACAACTTTACATACCTGTAAAGCAGAGACGGCGTGTCGCGTCGCGTACATGACAAATGCGTATAGGTCTAAGGCCAATATCTCACGTAATGGTCAATATAAAGTATAACTTACAATTACAAACCAAAGATAAATTTTGCCATTATGGAAAGAGATATTTTATATAGGAGACATGAGTTACGCATGACGGGACAGTGTTTTTCGCGCGAAATTAAGGTAGCTTGTGGTCTGAAATGAGTGTCGTCCTCTGCATCGCGCACTATCTTATGGTTTGATTATTTATCGAGCAAATATCCTGTATTTGTTGAGACAACTTCAAATATTGATATATTTCTTTAAAACGTTGCTGTCTAATTCAGATGCAGTGCGTGCCATTTAGGTCAAGGTCTGTTTATAAATCAGAGAAAATCTGTTTCTGCTATAATGCATAACCACTGTAAATAAAGAGCACGATCAGAATTGCAAATGGCGTTATTAGCGTCAATGTCTATTGCAAATTTAATAAACAAATAAAACAGTTTCGGCTCAATAACACGAAACCAAAAAGAGCTCGTGTTTGGGTACTAAATGCAGTGAATATTTACATCGCTTTGCTTGCTAATGCATTTGTGGATGGGCGTTTGTCAGGCAAGTAAGGGTAGTGTCCAACATAGGTAGGACAATAAAACTTTAAACAAAACAACTTCCTCAACTAGATGATTTATGTCGAAATTGATATTGAACTTCAGACTTAGGTATTACTTGAGATTCCACATAGTGTTTGATATGTTGCATATGCACATTTTTTGACGAACACCATCCATTGCTTTTGACACGACCTTTACAGCATTTTGTTTTTTTTAAGCAAAGCCAATTATGCCAATTTCATTTGATATTTAGGTTGTGGTATTACAACCATAAATAAAATGATAATAGATAAGAAAAGATAATTATTCGCACGAACTGACTGACCTGTACGAGATTGCTATTTTGCATTTTTGCGTTCATCCCAACGTAACTTTCAGCAGCTGGTATAATTGATCAAGCTATTGTAGTATGAAGATGAACGGGAGAGCTTATCGAGTTAGTATTCGATGGTGGATTGTATTCCATATATTGTGTTGCGCTTCTAACATTGCATAGCAATTGTGTATATGGATGATTATAATCCAGCATCATCACCGGGAAAAGTATTTATGTCACTCTTGACATTGGGAAGATGTTTTTCTAAGTCAACTAATCAGGAAATTACAAAAGTATGATAAATGGTTTACAACAAAATACATTAATCATAAGAATCCTTCTAATAATAGTAACAACAACAAAAACATTTTAAAGTTAAATATTAATTATTGATTAAAAACTTATGAGAATACAATCCACTGACAAAAGTAGTAATTATTATTTTCAACTTCACGATTAATTATAATAATACTTCTTATATTAGTAACAAAAACAACAGCAATAATGATACTATAAAAATAGTGATAATACTAAAGATAATACTAATGATGATGATAATAGTTGATGATGATCGAGTTGACGACGATGAGACCGAAGATGGTAATGATTATGAAGATTATACATGTTGCAATAAGCACAAGCATGTAATTATGCTTTGTGGATGTTGTTCACATGACCTCATAAGTGAAATTCATTGTAACTATCTGAAAGTCAATCTGATCTTACTTCCACGTGCATGATACCATGACTTGCACTTAACAATCAATTTTAAATAGCGATAAAGTGAATGAAATCAATGAAATCCGAACACCGCATTCGCTCATCGAAGTGACGTATTGACCAACACAATATTGTGTTATTGGATGTTGTCTTCCTGTTTCCAATTGAACGTGAACATGTTTTCACATCAATCAGTTGGATAAAATCCAAAGTGTATATAATTTGACTGCTTCATGTCATGATGAGCCTGTCTATTAATAATGTTATTTTCTTACAAAACAGTAGGAATGCAGTTAATTTAAACACTTGCTTCATGTTATGCCTAAACACATGTGTTCATTTAGACTTTTTGCAATTATTAATATAGTGAATATAGTAAGTATCGTTATTTGTTGGCAAGTATGTTAGTCCAGAGGGTGCTATACCAATCTTCCCGAATGCTCGCCAAACAAATATCATACAAAGATCTGAATTGCGAAGCCCTCCTTTGAATGGTAAACCTGTGAATAACGCATCACAATAACTACAGCAATGCTCAAATTGATATCGACACAATGTTTATTGCATAATGTAGTAATTGAGTACTAGTAATTGAAGGCCATTACAAAATTAATAGTAAATGCCTATTTGTTTTAAAATGCATGTTTGAAAATAATGTTTACAGCTCAGCAAATAATTTGCCGAAAATTGCAGGTGCTCAGGCATTTTGTAGCATATCATATAAGACTACGAAAAAATAGCACTATCTAGAAGGCAGAACGCATAATCGCTACGGCTCTGTATTTTGTGCGGAAATGAATATGTTCTATGAGGTTCAATGGGTTTATCACGACGTCAAGGGAACTTGTGCTGTATATCGGAACACCGAGTGTTTGCTGTTTCTGTTGCTAAGTGTCTAAAATATATTACAAGTTGTTATCATATTGTTTGTCTGTTTTATTGAACATGCTTATTTTTCTCCCGCAATTTAGGACTTTACATTTGATCATAAGAAATATGAAGTAGGCTCCAAACAGTCACAGTTATATAAAAAAAAAAACGCGTTTACATCTACATACCTTACATAAAAATGTATCAGGCACTTTTGAATCAGGCCAATTTCAGCGTCAATGTAAGATAAAAAGACAAACCATCATCATAATATTAGGATGGAAAGCTCATAACAACAAATAGAGTATATCTATTTTTGCTCCATACAAGAGTGTTGACAACATAAATAGTACACAGTTCATGGCATCGGAACAAAGTTGTACTTTAATTAGGTTGACAACTGGTCTTACATAACAATAGAGAAAATTCTTAGAATTGCCATATGATAAAATCATAATAAGCATACTTGGAAATAACTTGGTGGATGCAATTTAATGATTACAATATTAAGCCCTCTTGAGCATACACATTCACCTGATATACTAATTATAACTCGATATAGTGTGTGTGTTTTTTATAAAGAACTTCGTAATATAATAATTTATGGGCTGCGCACAGGCGAATCAGGAACTTACAAAAGCAATTGACTCGTAGTGTTCCGTATTTTTATAAATCTGTATTTACAAATTTAAGCAAATTTCGTATGAATAAAAGTGATATATATCAGATTTTGAGCTTACCAATTTTTGTTGGGTGCATTATGTTCAATATTTACTTGGATAATTGTGTGTAAACAAAACATGTAAGTAATTCCTATTCTAGAGTTTGATAATGCCAAGCTTTCTATGCAAATGTATTGTATGTTTTATAGTTATAAGATGCCAATGAAGGTATTTGTATGAAGAAGTTGGAATGTAACAAACATTCAAATTACTTGTACGAACCTTCGGCTATATATCGCAACATTGGAACACCGTCAAACAACATTTTATATGGGTAACAATCTGACAAAAGAAAAATCGTTGTCCGAATGTGCCTACAAGTAGCCATATTTATGCAAACCAATCAAGATCTTATAAATCAAACATTAGTATATCATGGAGTAGTTTTTTGGGGGTGTCGCATTTGATCGCATTATACATATCATATAATAACATTTAAAGAATGCTGCTACATATCTTTTTATAGCTAATCTCAAATGGACACACACATTTTATTCATACGCTGTACCAGAGACGTAGATAACAGAGACTGGAAACTGGCTCATATTGTGTAATCGGGCGTGCCGAGTTCTCACACGTTACGGGATTACGCGAGAAAACTATAGACGACGCCATTTTGTTTGCGAAGCGGGTAAAAGCTACAAACTAAAGAGCGAATTTAGAGCGAGTACTTTGTTGACATTGACTGACTGTGTTATTTTTAAATTGCTGGGTAATGTCTCCACCAGACCAGTTCAGTAAATAAGCGACATTATTGGAGGTTACGGTAAGAATCGTTACAAACATAACTGCATTTTTACGCTATTCTCGGAAAGCACGTTATGCTCCACTTTCAGTAAACTTATGACACATTTAACTAAGAAAATATGACCTGGATGTTATTACATTTGATTTTTGTATTAAAGTACTGATTCGGTATAATGAATTTACACCTTTTTTAGTGATATTCTGTAAGATAATAACATCACACCATATTTTATTTACCCCATTTTTCCGATGCATTTGATTTTTCAATTGAAACTCCTCATAGTTTTAGCGAATAAAACTTCGAATATAAACTATGTATCACATCATATATGGTATCATTTTAAAGTGCTGCTTTGGTTTGATGTCTGCCCATATTTTCATTGTGATATTCAATCAAATAATAAAGTTGTGCACGTTTTAATATTAACCTATTTTTCACATACTTGCTTTCAGCCATTTTGGTTTTCCATAAAAACATGCATGTTTCGCATGACCAAAGCTAAAAAAGAGTGCATTGCATCATATCATAACATATATTTTTCTAAAGTGCTTATTGTCATCTTTAAGTCCCATATTTTCATTGTGATATTCCTTTGCATAAGACTTTAACACCAGATTTTATTTTCCCCATTTTGGGGGTGCACGCTTTAAGCCAAAAGTTTTTTCTATCAAAATTCTTAAGAGTTCTAGCGACTAAAACTGACAACATGTACTATGGATCATATCATCAATGGTATCATTTTAAAGTGCAAATTGAGTTTTAAGGCTGTTCTTCTTTTCATTATGATATTCCTTTAAATAATGAAATTATCCAAGTTTTAATTTGTCCTGTTTTTCAGTTATTTGCATTCAGGTGTTTTGATTTTCCGCAAAACCCTTGCATATTTTGCATGACCAAAGCTAAAAAAGGGTACATTGCATCATATCTTAACTTACATTTTTTAGAGTGTTAATTGTAATTTATTTAGTCCCTTATTTTCATTCTGATATTCCTTTGCATAAGAAATTTATACCAGATTTTATTTTCCCCATTTTGGGGGTGCAGGCTTTGAGCCAAAAGTTGTTTCTATCCAAACTCTTCAGAGTTCTAGCGACTAAAACTGACAACATGTACTATTGATCATGTCATCAATGGTATCATTTTAAAGTGCAGACTGAGTTTTAAGGCTGCTCTTCTTTTCATTTTGATATTCCTTTAAATAATGAAATTATCAAAGTTTTCATTTGTCCTGTTTTTCAGGTATTTGCATTCAGTCGTTTTGATTTTCCGCAAAAAACCTTGCATATTTTGCATGACCAAAGCTAAAAAAGGGTGCATTTCATCATATCATAACTTATTTTTTGGTAAGTGCTACTTGTGATTTATTAAGTCACATATTTTTATTGTGATATGCCTTTGCATAAGAAATTGGCACCAAATTTCATTTTCCTGTTTTTGTCGGTGCATGCTAAAAGCCAAAAATTGTTTCAATCCAAACTCTTCATAGTTTTAGCAACTAAAACTGACAACATGATCTATGGATCATACCATCAATGGTATCATTTCGAAGTGCATACTGAGTTTTAAGGCTGCCAATATTTTGATTTTGATATTCATTTCAATAATGAAATTATCCAAGTTTTAATTTGTCCTGTTTTTCAGATATTTGCATTCATTCGTTTTGATTTTCCGCAAAAAACCTGCATATTTTGAGTGACCAAAGTTAACAAAGGGTGCATTTCAGCATATCATAACATATATTTTTAAAGAGTGCTAATTGTAAATTAAATAGTCCCAAATTTTTAGTGTGATATTCTTTTGCATAAGAAAATTACAACATATTTTATTTACCCCACTTTGCAGGTGACTTCTTTAAGCCAAAAATTGTTTCAATCCAAAATCTTCATAGTTGCAGCGAATAAAACGTCAAATATTAACTATGGATCGCATCAAATATGGTATCATTTAAGAATGCCAATTGAGTTTTATGTCTGCCCAAATTTTCATTTTGACATTCCTTTAAAAATGAAATTTATCCTGTTTTTTCAGATAATTGCATACAGCCGTTTCGATTTTCCGCAAAAAACTATATATTTTGAGTGACCAAAGCTAAAAAAAGATGCATTGCTTCATATAATAACTGATATTTTTCTACAGTGCTGATTGTACTTTATTTAGCTACACAGTTTCATAGTGATATTCCTTTGCTTAAGAAAGTTACACAATATTTTATACACCCCATTTTGCAGATGCATGTTTAAATACATAAAACGTTTCCATTCAACTCCTTCATAGTTGTAATCACTTAAACTTAACACATAATGGCCTGTAACATAAACTTAAATTATTTTTCAGTGCAGATTTAGTTTCATGGTTGCCCATGGTTTCATTGTGATATTCCTTTTAATAATGGAATTGTGCAATTTTTAATTGACCCAGTTTTTCAGTCATTTTCATACAGCCTTTTTGATTTTCTGCAACCAAACTTAAAGACTGTGTAAAACTTGCTTTTTATTTTAACATAATTATATCCCAATATGATTGAAATTATTCAAAAATGAATAAAAAATAAATTTGTTACAAAGAAATGGACTCATGCTGGCAATTCGAGGAGAATGATTATGGGAAAATTTTGATTTCAAGCATTCTGATGACAGTAGACAGTATTGAATAGAATTAAAGCTCAATTTCAACCTGTGGATGTTAATTTACAATAAAGAAATTTGATTATAATATGAATATGGTTAAATGCCTCATTATTATTGATTTCAAAAACAATAAAACTTAGCATATCTCTGTTATTAAATTGTCTTGATTAAATTTAAGTGCACACAGTTAGGGACTCCTTTATTCCTTTCTTAGCTTTCCCAAATATCCATAAAAACCTTCCAAGGCAGATGTCAAATTGACCTTAGTTACTAATGTTATGTAATATTCCATACAGAACTGTCAATTCAGTCATCTAGTTTATGGTTATATGGGTGAAATATGCATTATCAGTAGATAGATCTCAAATTTATTATGGCAGAGACAGTATGGTGCCAGATATGGTGGCAGCATGTTCTATGGATCATATCATTAGCCCTCCCAAATTTAATCAACTTTTTATAATAATCATGTATAATTAGACATCATACTCATTCGTCATTTTACTTTGTGTCAATTCGTATAAATAATAGTTTGTTTATTTTGTGTAGTTCAAACCGTTGATGAATGTGCTTAATTAAAAAGTACTTCTGTTTTATTAGTTGAGGAAGGCTAAAATTAATTAATCATTTAATATATGATTTAATTTATAAATTTAGTCGTGTAATTATTTATATAAGAATTTAATATTAATCCTAATGGTTTTTGTTGATCAATTTATAATATAGTAAAAAAAATTAATAAGGTGGGTTACCTCAGGTAATATTTAATACCACACAATACCTGGTAATAAGACACAATTTTGACTTATTACCAGGTATCGTGTGGTGTAAATGGAGGATTGGTTGTTTATTGTCTTTCTGTGTTCATGTGCTGAAATATGACAATAAATGTATTCATGAATTCATCATGAAACATTATAAAATGCATGTTTATATGCCTTCTTATTAAATTGTATGAGGCATTTATATTTTTCATCTAAATTTAGAATAGCATATTATAAATATCATATGATTTGGTGCTCATCTGCCATGCTCATTGGTATTTTCAGTTTGGTCAGGCCAAGGAGGGAGCGAATGAGTGATGGGGTGCAAAAGGGATCTCGACATTTACTTGATGAATCATCCCGAATAGCACTTGTCGATCGTCTCCTGCTCAATGAGGATGAATCCATCACTGAGAACTGAGAACGATACTTCTCTCAACATCGCATTGTATGAAGACAAAGCAACTAAGTGTGGTTTGTCATCGTCAACAACCGAACCAGGCTCAGCTGCCGTTGGAGTCTGCCAAGTTGAGATCACTGTACCTATCAGGGTTGAGTGTTACATACTTAAGGAAGTGATCCAAAGCCATATATTGTCCATATGCACGCAAGAGACCTGGAAATGCTCTGTTTACATTCAGATCAAAGCAATGGCAAACCATATTAAGTATGAAAGTATGTGTGAATGAAGCAGAACACACTATTGTGTATGTATGTTCATTGTTAGGAAGTTGCTCAGGACCATTTTGTGTGGGAACACATTTCTAGTGATTATTTTTTTTTTGCCAATTAGCTCACCTAAGCACAGTGTGCCATTGGTGAGCTTTTGTGATCACCGTTTGTCCGTCGTGCGCAGTGTGTTGTGGGGCGTCAATATTTGACTTGTTAACACTTTAGAGGCCACATAAATTGTCCAATCTTCATGAAATTTGGTCAGAACAGTTGTCCCAATGATATCTTGGACAAGTTAAAAAATGGTTTTGGTTTATGGTCCGTCATCATGAAACTAAGTCAGAAGATGTGTCCCTATGATATCTTGGGCAAGTTCAAAATGGTTCTGGTTGGTTGAAAAACATTGGCACCAAGGGGTGGGGCATTTTTCCGTATATGTCTATATATAGCTATAAAAAAACTTTTTAACACTCTAGAGGCCACATTTATTGCCCGGTCTTCATGAAACTTGGTCAAACAATGTGTCCCAATTATTTCTCGGACAAGTTCGAAAATGGTTCCGGTTGTTTTAAAAACATGGCAAGGGGGCGAGGCATTTTTCCTTATATGGCTATGGTAAAAACATTTTAACACTTTAAGTCACATTTATAGTCCAATCGCCATGATGACAAATTATTATTTGATTATGGTTTTTCTTCAGCAATATTAATTCCCTGCCTCTAACGATAATGGCTCTTATGCATTAGCTTACATGTTTGTTGCCTGCATAACTGCAGAATATTAACTATTTTCTTCCAATATGTTATTTACTATATCAACCACTTGCTTAATATGTGTTATGTTTGATAAATTGCTTAATTTTTGTTATGCAAGGTGTATTGATATTAGTTCATGAAATATGAAGTTTTGATGAAATATTAAACTGTAAAAACTATGTTCATGCATTCTTTTATTGCACCGACTATAATTGTTACTACAGAGGTTTATGAAGAGACTTTATCACATAAATGGATGCATAGGCTCCTCTGTAGAAGCCAGGACACATGCCTTTTACTTAATCATAATGTACATAAGAGGGCATACTTTATAAGTTTAGATGATGCTTTTTTACACGGAATCCATATGTTCTTTTCATTAACTTTGCATTCTGGGCACTCATACACAACTGACTGAGTAAAGTCATGAACAAATTAACAATCATAATATTCATCATAATTCACTATCACAATATTCATCATAATCAGTATACCTAGAAGTAAATCCAAATTTAAATCCTCGTCATCCCATGACACAATATCCGTTTCAGACATTGTGAAAAGACACTGAAAGGTAACTTCATAACTGGATCGATATGCTTAATAACGGAGAATGGCACAGTATACGGGTCTGAAGATTTCTATACATGTACTCTAGGTGGTAATGTTATAATTGGTAAAATCGAGCATTGAATTGAGCGGTCATTAAAGAGAACAATGAACACAAACAGTCGATTAGAGCAGACCAAGAATAGATTCTCTCCATAAGAAGACGAATTTGTTCAGAGCTCTATACAAATTATACTACACGTAAATGTCAGTCGGATTTATCAAATTTAAGCACTGCAATTAAAATGAAAAACAAAAATCTAATTTAAACAACCAATTATTAGTTGTTTGTCGTAAGATTATGGTCGCTTCTTTATTTGAATTTATCGTATTTCAAAGGCTATCATTAAATACCGGTTATCATGGTGTGTGTTTTTTTCAAACTGGAGGCGAATAAAATCGCTAAATACAACAATGCGGCATGTGATTAATTTTAATTGACACATTACAATTGTGTGATTGTACCGCATACATTCTCATATTAATAATACATAACAGTTTATTTGTTTCAAATCGCTAAAACTGAAACGCGAATTTAAAGCGTGTTTCAGAAATGTTGATAAGCGTGTTAACTACCGTGGCAACCGACAAACAGTTGCGCGCTTATCTCGCCAAACCCCGCGACGTGCAAGAGTTTGCCGATATTTGGCGAGCTGCTTATCTCTGTTATCTACGTCTCTGGCTGTACTTAGAACTAAATTCAGCGCATAGTTTAAAAAAATATCTTCACATGCTTAGGAAATTTTGACTTATTAATATAAGGTTTATTTTCATGTCATCTTTTAAGACCGTATACTGTATTCGAATCGTGTTGTTTTTATTTGTTCTAGTTATAAACGAGAACACGTTACAAGAAGGTAACACACCCAACCATTCATTACGAATTATGAAACATTATGTGTTTTCACGTGAAGCCCACTGTGCTTGTACGTTATGTTGTAACTATTTCCTTTGCAAACATCGAACAGTTTTACAGTTCTGTAACTGCAGAGTTACCATTTAAAATCTACTGCAAAAATAACTCGAGCTCGTTCAACTTCATCGACTTATAAAAAGCTTTCAACAGCATGTGGCATGATGGCCTATGGCATGTTATTAGAAGATACAACATAATTGAGGGCCTGGTGTAAGCCATCCTATATATGTACAGAACGCCATTAGCGCTGTACTTATCAAAGGTCAGAAGTAGGCGTCAGACTCTCAACGACCGCCACACCTATATCCCCATCGGTGGAAGACAGATACAAAAGTTGAGATTCGCTGATGAAAGTGTACTCATGGGTCGCAACAAAAGTTAACATCAAGCTCTCACCAATAGCCTCTGATAAGTCTATTATCCAACATTTTCGTTTCGTCGACAATAACACCAGACTGTGCTTTTCATGAAAATACCAACATTATAATAATTTGATTAGGTTTCATGAACATATTTATTATACTCGTATGCTTCTATTTGAGAAACCACGGATATCCGCTAAGTAAAGACTAACAACATTTCGTTTTCGAAAGCGCTTCGTCAAACACAAATGTTATATCTGATACTGCATGGAATTCATCTAAATGCGATTCAGTATGTCACACGGCATTGTAATATACCGTAGATATTACACTAATGTCTATTCTTGGCGTCTAATGATATATAATACCACCACTTTCTTAGATAATGACTGTGCCTGTAGCATTGATTGATTACTACAATTATCAGCTTCAAGGCGCAAAATTTGATAAATCGATCATTACATTGAGAAAACCTGCTGTTGTGGCGTTTTTGTGATACTCTTAACGCAACATCATAATTACGTTCAATTTCGTTTAAACAAGATTGTGTTCATGCTTCAACGTATTTTTTTTAATTTAAATAAGCCTTTAACAATGGCATCGTACATTTCATTTATAAACTAACTAATATAAAACAAATAACGATCTTTGAGTTTTGTAAAAGAACAAAAATCGCTGATAGATGATATGAGTACAGTTTTTTTGACAGATACATACATATAGGATCTGGCACGAGTTGTCATATCATACCATATTTTATTAAACGAGTTCAAAAAGGTCGCCGTGGTGTTATGGATATGGTGTCCGCCTAACGACCGGGAGGTCACAGGTTTGATCCCCACCGAGGGAGCGTTCTTTAGATCTCCCCCATAGACACCAAGTACTGGTTCTAGGCCCAGGAAACGGACTCGAGAGCGTTTATATAAGCCTTAGGCTTTCGATGCAATCGAGCTAAAATAAATATGTTTAAACTAAACGAGGTCAGGAATTTTGTTAGTAAACGAGCCTTTGGCGAGCTTACTAACGAATTTCCTGGACGAGTTTAACAAAATTTGGTATGATATGACAACGATAGTCAGATCTTTTTTACCACATGCTTTTAAATGAGCAAATAAAATAAATATTTACGCAAACATAATGATAAATCCCGAATGTTGTTTACATGTCTTGACGTCATTTGACGTTGCAACGTCATTTCAGCAAAATAACAAATTGCGATTGGTCAATAAAGAGAAACGTTTTAAAATGTTGTATTACACATATGTAATATAAACAAATATGTAATGGTTGTATTACATGAGAAACAGGGTATTGCATGTGATAAATTTTATCTTTAAAGTTCAAATTAAGCTTATGATTTTTTAATGGGAAAGAAACGTAAAAATCGTATAATAATAAAAAATTAATACCATAGAAATTATATACGTATTTATTTTTATTTTTTGACGGGTGATAAGGCATTAATATTTTTTTATAAATGAACACAGAAAACTGTAAATGTGTGAGTATACTTATTTTTTAAATATATTTTGCCGATAATGAATTATTGTTTGAAATATGTAGCTCTAATGAGGGCTTAGCTGTTGAACGCATACATTTGACATTATATATTCTTTTGTTTAAAGTAAATCTTCTATTTCCGGAACGTCTGTAAAAGGAACTAAATATGCATTGGTGCACTGGCAATAAAACTGCTGCTTAGAATATATCGTGTATATCGGAATATCAGAAAAAAAAATTGCAACAAATCATTCTGAATGCACCATAGGCAGCCTTGCAAAATTGTTTTGAACATTTTTTTTAAATGTCAATTTTTGGTCAGCTCTCATGTGGCCACAAATAAAAACAGATCTGTAATACAAGTTTGTGTCTGTTTCATCTTATTTTTCGGGGGGGGGGGGAGAGGTTACACAAGTCAATTATTGAACATGTATAAAGTCCCAAGGTTTGAACGTCGTTGGCTTAGAAGAAAAGTATTATTTATTGTAACCTACTTCATCAAAGAGAATCAGGTACACGTCATAACAAGACGGTATGGAAATCAATATCAGCAGTTGAGAAAACAAAATCGCACGACGAAGATATTTTTTAATACTGGCCTTAATTTTACTAAGTTCTGGAACATTCGCGCGTAGGCGATAAGCCTTTAAGACGATTTAAACGAATGCCGTCGTACTTAGGCATTTGTGTGACATCGTATTATGGTTAAATAAAATTAAGTAGTATAATGTATTGCAATATGTTTTCTTCCGTCTAATTCATATTGGGTTTCAGAAGTCTACAAGTGGCATAAAAACACAATCAAAACACTCCAAAGAATTGTATTTACGAATAAGTATCAATAACAACTGATAAACCGCCACAGTGGGAGTATAGTTTAAAAAGCAATTAGAACTGTTACCGGGATGAATATTAAGCGGTGTATGTTTTGTTAAAGCAAATGCAGCATATTTACAAATAATATAATTATAAAGTTTTCACAACTGCTAATTATTTTAACGAAAATAGTATTAAAACATGTTTTAATGAAAAGTAAATTATATATTCTTAGGACATGTTTACAGTATAATCATGTGTTCGTTGAATTCGGTATGTATACAATCGAATGCTTAGCATTAAGTAAACTTATGCTTGTGATTTAATATTTTCTTACAGAAACAAATATTTCATTTTGTGAATACCTTGACCGTGAAGCTTTAAAGTGAAATTGGTTCCGAATAATGACGTCATTGGGTGTCCAACCTAGTGCGGAATCCTTTTACATCATTACTTTTTATCTTGCTGACAATTGTAAGTCATCTTTTGAGGTATTTCCGGTTAAAATGATTTCATATTGTGAGCATCATTTTTTTGCATGTAGCTAATGTTCGGTTTGGTTTGATTTAATTATGGCTAAATAGGGCCAAATTGTTGTTTTCTGGATTCATAAGTGGTATTTAAATGTTAATATTTGCCATATTATTGATGTGTTATTTGAATCGCTATGCTATGAAATTATAGTTAATTAACACGTATATATTGTTTGAATACTTGAAGACCCATAGTGAGATTTTGAGCGTCTTAACCCATTATGCCCATTGGACTCTCCCATCCTGCTAAATTGGATCAATGTATTTCCTAAAATAGGGATTTCTAATCTATTTATTGTTATATTTAGAATATTTCTTACAGAAATTCATGAAGCAAACAGTGCAGATCCAGCTGAGACGCAGCATGATGCGGCGTCTCATCTGGGTCTACGCTGTTTGACAAGGCCTTTTTTCTAGACGCTAGGAATTAATGGGTTAAAACCAATTGGACCACCCAATGCTTTGTATCTACCGTCCCCAGGCACTGAACTAATGTATTCATGTGCGTGTGTGTGTTGTGTACTTGTGTGTATTGTCTAGACCGTCTGTTTTTCTCCCCGTTTAGCAATGGATCCCATGCCGTAACTAACAGACCGCAGTGCATTACAAGGTTTCTCACGTGCTTGCGCGCCTTAAGTATAAACGGGTGCATTTATTTTTTATATTCCATAAGTTAGGCTTTGAATAACCTGTCTTCTTCGAAGTAACACTGAAAGTTTCGCAATGTTGATATTCATTAAATCGCGTAATAATCCGGATAAATAATTTCATAATTAAGCACACATGCATGGTACTAAATTTTTGTAATACCGGAACTATATAAAAGGCAGCCGTGTAAAATTGAAATTCAGTTCCTTCGACTACCTGACATAGCACAACATCTAGAATTTGTACAACAAACTGTTTTAAACCAGCTTTTAATTCGGAATGGCGTTCACTATATTTGGAAAAAAACTTTCCCTATACTAGACAGGTAAAAAAATAAACCTTGGTTTCCCACGATAAAACGGTTTACAAAATCTTGGTATTCCCTTTCATTTACAACATGTGCATGTGGCAATGCCACTATTTAATTAAATTAATAGTTGATACGACGTGCAATGAAAAATTAATTCAACGGCAAGCTAATAGTGAATCTCCAATCATGTCGGAAGAACATTCTAATGATGTTCAATGCATTGCCTTTATAGCTATACCGCATTGCTTCTTATGCATAAAAGTTGTATATTGAATGTGTTATTCCAGAAAAGAAGAGCAAATGTTATACGATTTCAAATAAACTTGTAAGGCCGTAAAGCGACGTAAGAGTTACCGGGTGTTTTTAGACGACGGTTTCTCCAAACAATCGTTTGCTAGCTTTCTGAATTATCAACCACTCAATCAATCAATTCTTTCGGTACGGTCAATAACTAAATATACGTCACGGCAATGCAATCTAACAATACTCTCAATCGAACAATTGCCCTAGTAATATTCCGCGTGTCATACGTTTGCGTACTTTTTAAAACAGACTTTTATAAATTGAACGCATGTGTTTATCAAAATCTATGTGCTCGTTGAGTACGGAACAAAGTGCTAACTTGCACATATACACAGAATACACTTCGGTCTCCATAGCGATATGCAATTAACGAAACAAAATATTCCGAAAATTTCATAATTTATATTACTTTCTAAAAATAACAATCTTACATGATTTTCAATACTGGTGTCGTATTTTGTTCTTTTAAACGCCGTTCTAGAAAATAGTTGCTTTTAGGTAGTGTTGTAAATTGCAATTGTCCTTCTACTAAAAAGATATGTACAAAACTTGAACGTGTGTTCTGATAATTGAAATGTATTGACATATAAAGAAGAATACTATGAATAGTACATGTATTCGATAGAAAAGAATAATGTTACGAATACAAATAAAATGATCCGTCACGTGACTCGAGCACAATTAAAGGTTATACGTATTATACGCAACTTTTAACGTAAAAAGCTTTAGAGTACAGCTTATATGATTACACGAAGAGCAAGAAAGAATATTTCTTTTTCAAACATGTCTACTGCGCCCCTTATGCAACGCGCCTCTAAGTACAACCTATATGTATCAAAATGCCGAACAAATTGGCCTTACTTTTGACAAATGTTGTGAATTGTTTTCAAATCAATGCGATGCGAATTGTTTGAAAGGACATATTTATTGATTAAACTTATTCTTTTCCTTGCCACAACTGACATATAATAACACCGCTTTATTGAAAATGCCTATCTTTTCAACAAAGATTGCTATTAACAAATATTAGCTGCCACGAAATAAAGCGACTATTCTATCATGTTGTTACATTGATTTTGGTAGAGAAAACGGTATTTATTTTGCAAAACTTACTGTGGATACTTTTTATACAACGTGCCTGGTGTTTGTGAAAATAAAACTTAATTTTGATATTATGATAGTCGTTACGTAACTTAAACTATCAGAAAGAACAAATGGTTCTTTATTTGTAGACAAACAACGTAAAAGCAAAATTATTTTTATTTTATATCTGCAATAACCAAAGAGAAAGAAAAAAATATCTCGTAAAATAATTATTGACATTTACTCACCATACTATCTGTAACTACTATCGGATGATACCAATAACGAACAAGACATTACTTTTAAATTGCGTTTCTAAGGGCGGTTTAGTAAAACTATAGTTTCATCCATATATGTTCATATTTTACAGCTGTCTTGAAATAAAGTACTTCAAACAATAATATTAAGTCACACACACGAGCAAACGGTTTAATAACTATATAGGTAAAGCATTTAGTACATAGCTAACCGTATTTGTACACACAATTCGTTCGATGCACCAAATATTCATGATGCATTGCCCGTTTTTTACTTGAGTTGTGCAGATGTGTATGCAACAAGTATTTTAAAAAATTACAGCATTAAGTACATACCATAACCGATTTCCGCAGTATGCTGAATGTTTGTTATTGCTTTTGTCTCGTGAATAAAAGTACGTTTCCGTTACGTAAAATTCCTGGAAATTTGAGGTAAAGACAATTTCCTGGAAAAAACTTATTAATAAGAAGCTTGTAAGGCTTTGACCAGTTGTTTGAATTCGTACTCCACTACATAAACTGTTACTTTCGTATAAACACTCGATACAACAAAGCAATACAACACCATAAGCAGGAAGACGTAAGACATGTTTAAAAAAATGAAACTACCGATGCATCTGCTTGTTTGAACCCTTCACATGCAGATAAAGACCATTTTTTTACACTTTACCAATTGCAAACAAAAAAAGAAAAATATACGACACAATACAAACATAAAAACTATAAAACATGGTAGGATTACATGTACCCCTCGAGCGCTGATAGAAATGCATAGTTTAGTTTCATGTTGCATGTCAAATGAATTTAAGTGCTTTGCAATTTATGTATAATCCTTTTGAATGCGATAAAATACATGGCGCTGTTACATGTAATTGGTACATACCTTCTGATTGCTTATGTTAAAATAATCATCAAAGGGAGGCACTTGTGTACTGTGGAGCATTCTGTTGCACATTTGACGTTTTGTTACGACATCAATTTTTTTATATTACTGCACAAACATGTTAAAGACATTGTGTTGAGTAAGAATGTTGATTGGTGGGTCCTCTTCTTAGTCAGTCTCTTCTCATAGTTTGTCTTTCAAAGCACGTCTTCATGTTTTCATCAATTCGTAAAGTTCGATAAAAATGAACACCCTTTATATTCCAATTTAGTATTAGACTTACATTTAAAAATGATAAAAACAACAACAGTACCTGTGTACATTTATTTGAATTGCTAAACTAGTGTTTCGTGGTAATCATAAATGATTAGCCGACTTACGTGATACTTTTTTGTGGTATGTCCCGCATTGTCGTCGACGATACCGCCGACACTTAATTGTCCTTGTATTAATGATTATGTAGTGCCTGTCGTCGAAAATAGAATTTGTTACGACTGGAAAATTCATAAACGTTCTTCAATTAAAGTAATAAAGTCATGCCGTTGAACATTAAATTGAACTAAATTAATACCTCTGGAATACATTTAGATGTTACAACGATGTTCAGCGCTGGAACTGGTATGAAACCATGGAAAAGGGTGTATCTCTAATTAAAATATTTTGATTCATGACGAAAGCATGAATAACATGATTGATAACTGCGTGGTTTCAAACCTTTTTCAAAATATCCAGAATATAAACAAAATATATATGTATGAAAAATAACAAATAAAACGCTGATTTAAATAATCATTTTTTTGCAATACATGAAGTATGGTGTTAAAAAATGTATATACATACAACAATACTGAACAACGCAAGAGTGTTCTTACAGAATAAACGAGCATAATGTTCAAGTAATTAAATTGTATTACCTGAAAAGAAAACACAAAGGGAACACAAAATGAGTTAAAAAGGGATATTACGCGTTGACGTTGTATTTTGTTTTGGAATTTTGCTTTCATTAACTATGTTCAGACATTCAAGCTGTTGGCATATGTGTTGGATGTTTCAAATAAACAAAAACGATTGCAATGTAAATACTAGAAAGAAAACTATATCAGTATTACATAAAGATAAATAAGGTAACCGGTGTTCATGTTTGCTATAGCCATTCAAAAGCATAATGATCCAAAATACACAACATACATTTATAGATTAACAGTATGTTTTCAACAAATTTAATTTGAAATATACCTAATACAGTAATATGCACTATTTTGAAAGTGATAGATGGTATGATGAATGTTTAAAACAACATTGTTTAATAATTTGTTAAGATTTTTGACTTCTCGTTTGAATTGTTCGCTTGCGAACAACTGAGGTTAATAACACGCATTTCAAGCCAGTTTTCTTAGCTACGATCCGGATAACTGTATCATCCGTGCTGCCTCGCCGAGAAAGAGAAGTATAATTTATGCCAGAGGTTTCACTGGGGGCTGACGAGGTCAAAGCGTAGTCCGTTTCGCTACGACGTCGGGTATATGTTTCACTACGAAAACATTGTTTTAATACACTACTTAATCAGGCGAGTTTCATCTTTTCTGGTGTTTATGGATTAAAGAACGGAACATCCAATAATGGTAGGTACCTATTTTCAATAACAAACTAATAACAAATGCGCGTAGTTGCAACCTTTAAGTTTATTTTGAGCTAAAATCGAAATATTTTTATTTGAAGCACTGCATAAGGTGGTTATTCTGTTAAAATAGCCAATTACGGTAACTTAAATTACATGTTACTTTGATTCGGTGTACATTACACATTTTAAAGTACAAAACAGGTTACGAACATGTATTTTAATTATTCAAATGCTTTGTTTCGAAGGAAATTACAAGTCGCTTTATGTATAGGTTTCGCACAGAGTATGTATTGGTTGCGCAACGAAGTACAAATATAATGTATAGGTTGCTCAACGAAGTTTCTGTATCCATTTCAGGACATATCACATGCAGGTTGCAGTTAACCGGGGACAACCGGGGCTCCACCGGTAAAGTATTCAAATGTTTAATACCTCCGGGATGAACCAGGAGTTACCGCGAAGGACCGGCAATGACCGGCTTGGCACTGGAAACAACCGGGACTGCACCGGGAACAACCGGGACGGCACCGTCAGAGCACCGGTTTACTTATGTAACGTAGCTATAAAGGGACTCTGCCGGCATTCACCGGGGCTCCACCGCGGCGTTGCTGTAGCTCTGCCAGGGTGTGTTTTGGCCCCGGTGGAGCTAAGGTGCCGTCCCGGTTGTTCCCGGTACAGTCCCGGTTGTTCCCGGTGCCACCCGGTCGTTGCCGGTCCTACCCGGTGACTCCCGGAGGTATTAAACATTTTAATACTTTCCCGGTGGAGCCCCGGTTGTACCCGGTCGTCAACGGTTCATCCCGGTGGAGACCCTGTTCATCCCGGAAGGGCCCCGGTTCATACCGGTAGATGCCTGATCACACACTGGGGCTCCGCCGGCATCATAGTTAGACTGGGCCTTAACCGCATTGTAACACGAGGTAAATTTACCGGCCGTCATGTACGCAGTAAACAATAACCTGTGACAGAAACCCACTGCCACACCTTTACAACAATATATTGATTACCGGTATGCAATTGCGGATTTGTGCCATTGGGGTCCTACTTTCCACACCTTACGGCTGTTACAGGTGTGGATTTTACAGGTAAAATCATGTATACGAACATGAAATTCATCTCAAAATTAATTGACGATAACCGATTTTCAAGAAAATCGCTTTGATATATACAATGTAAAACTCAAAATCCGTATGAGATAAATAATGATCGAAGTTGGGACATAGGATTTACTTTAACATAAGCAGAGTTTCGAGATAAGCGAGTTGGGGATAACGAGAATCGAATGTTATTTGATAAAGAGTACCGTATGCTATAAGGGATTGTCACAAAGTGAAGATGCGTCATTTTTATTGAGACCGACGACATTAGGTTCTCGACTCTCAACTGTCATCTTATATATGGCTTTTCGATTTTAATCGTTTCCTTTGGCCTAGTCGTGAATTTAATTATATCATAATAATGTGCATTGCCATGTCGACTGTGCGCTTCGGATCATGTTGTGCCGTTGTTACTACCTCTTCCTCAAAGGAAACATCCAGCCACTCCATGACTCTGTATTAAATAGTTTTTTCTTTATTTTGCCTTTGAGAGATAACCAATACGTCTTCTGTGAGAAACGCATACACGCTAAAGCGTTGTCGTAGCCAGGCATATACGTATACTGTCAGAGACATGGTCATGCCTAATAATAATATTTAGCCTTTATTTCTGATAACTGGGTCACCCTACACATTTCTAAACACACCAGTGGCTAAACGATACATAGATCAATATGGAAATTGTAAAATTGTGTCAATTAAACACAGTTGTAAACCTTAATTGCATTTTTTTAAAGTGAAACTTGACTTCGGTTTGATAAATCAGCGGTATATTTCTTGTTTAACCGCATAAACCAGACACATCTTGGATTATAATTTTATGTAACATACCTATGAAATGTCATTGTGCTTAAATTCAGAGTTTTGTTATTAAAAAAGCATAATCTTACATGTTTTAAACACAATTTTCGACTAATCCGTTCTCGATGTCATGTGTATTTAAACAATGTTTTCGTAGTAAAACATATACCCGACGTCGTAGCGAAACGGTCTATGCTTTGACCTCGTCAGCCCCCAGTGGGTTTGAGTTCTTCAACTATATTCTTTTACAAACTGAAACATAATGTAAACATCGTGTTAAATGGGAACAAAAATAAACGGAACGTATATAGAAAATAACTAATAAATAATATTTGAATTATACGTGTCGCGGAACAGAATGTATATGACTGTTTAAAATTGTCTACTATTTGCTGCGTCTAAATCACGTGGTGTTTTGCTCAGCATAGGCCATTCATAATCTGAGGCTATTCATAGAGTCGGCAAAATGAAACTACTGCTTGTCAACAAGTATAGTGGGATGCCCAAGACACTATCATGCGTCTGTTGTGTAACCTCGTTGAGAGTGCTTGCTACTACTGCGGAATTAAATTTGGTATGTCTTGGAAACGTTTTTTTGTTCCCAACAGATAGCGGCGATCTGTTGTATTCACAGGTGCTAACAACACAATAGTATAAGATAAAGTGTGTTCATAGTCACAGTTCTCAATTTTTAAAACGCTTAACATGAGTTCAACAATAACGGCAGGTATAATATAGACAACAACAAACATGTTTAATAATCGCTAAAACCGTTTATAAAAAAACAACTAAATACATCAAGAAATATCTTATAATAAGGTAGTCGGCATAAATGCTGACTTTGAAATAGAGTTTGATATGTACGTTTTTAAAGAATTAAATTAAAAGCAAAAGTTTTACTATTGTGGTTTTTTCATTTGTTAGTCGCATATTCACCGCATGAAATGTGTGTTATAATTGTCAAACTACACTTTAGTGTAAGTAGACAAACATTATACTACGAGAGAGCACATCATATTTGTCCTTACATGCCTTATTATGAGTGTAAATCTTCACCATCGAAATATATCGTATGGAAATATTTTATGTTTACGCAGTTTTCTTTCGACACATTTAAATCACACTTTCATAGCCGCGTCATGCGTTAAAGTATCTTATGCGTTTCCGTCAGCGTAGCTTAAGCCCAATCTGTGCATTTGCGCAGTCTGGTCAGGGGCGATGTTGTTCGCTATAAAATAACTCAATGTGTTATATACAGAGAAAAGTCCGGAATTCCTTGCACTGAACAGTGCTACATTCTTTACGCTGTCCACAGAAACAATAGTGAAGCTAAAGTTCAGAGGTTTTATCTCGAATCAGCCTATGAAATATTCGAATAAATTCATGCGTGTCTGCTGGCGGTTTGTACAAGTCATTTAAGGTGAAAAGCTGGGTACAACAGGTACGCCGAAAAAGCGAACTAGTTCTCTATACCCATGTTAAGGTCAGAGTTGTTGACATCGTGTGAACTGCTAGGGTAAAAAGTAATGCATAAACAACAAAGTACTGGTCAACAGGCCTGTCTTTATGAATACCTTATTCGTGAGTAAAAAGTATTGCTCGCATATTTATTTTTTATTTATTTTCATCAATTATCCTATTGTATATTTTGAATTTGTATAAGGTGTCAAAATTCAAACGTTTTGTACAGGGAATTTCTATCATGAAAATATATTGCTAGTCTGATAGGTATTTGATATCCAACATTATTCATTTAATATGATGGTGATTGCAAATGTTCTTGATATTCAGTTCTTATTACCATTTATGTCATACTTTCTTTACTTTTAGAACGTCAAAAAGGGCCATGGTGTTGTTATTTTGTCTAAGTTATCTCTATAAAATAAATGGGATGAAAAAAAATTCATACACATCTCGACCCGTGCATGAGGCATACTCTTTATAAATTTGAATAGCTTGTGTTCATATTAAACTTGCGATTAATTTTTAAAAAATGAGTTGCGTCTTAAATAATGCAATAGCAAAATACTTCAGTGCCTTCAGTGCTTTGATTATAATCTGTTAGTGATTCTTCATCGTCAAATTATGTCTGTGTAAGTGTTGTGAGCAATGTGTTAATTATGTCAGGAATAAACAAATATTGAATGAACATGGAGCAAACTGTTATGTCATAACTACATTAAATATGTCGAGGCGTTCACGCTAAAGTACATGAAAGTAATGTTAACCTTCGCACAGATACGAGATCGCTTAATGTACAATTTACAAGTATGGCATTAGAGAAAGATTGCTTTATTTGTGTAGCATTTATCCTCTATGTGAGTTTCTTGCATTTTGCATACGACAATTAGTTATTTTTGATCAACATTAACTATTGAAATATTCAGATATAAGAATTCATAGTGTAAACGTACACTTAGAAAGTTGTTTGGGATAAAGGAATTTTGTATTGTCAATATTCATGATCAGAATATGGCACAGAAAATAACGGAGGACAAAAAAGAACGCGATGGCAGGAAAAGAATTGTTTCATATAGGAATATGAACTATTACATGGCTATCGGTTCCAAAATTGTGGATTTATGGTCTTGGTCTTGACTTTGTGCATAAGATAAATTGGACCAAACTCTGTTCGTTCGATATACACTGCTTTTCATAATAAACAGTTCAAAATTCATTAATTGAGTAAACAGATATGAATGCAATAATTGGCCAGTAATGTTTTGTGTTATTATATTACTAATCATATTTCTTTGTAAACGCCTTAAGCGACATTATACAATGCTGAGTATTTTAGTACACCGTGACGCGCGACGCTGTCATTATACGAGTTTTTGTTGTTTAAATAGTTGTATTATTAACTCATCGAATTTTATACACAAACAAAGTATTCAACGAGTAAAATTAGTAACAGGCTAGTAACTAATAAGGCATCAGATATCACTCCTCTCTATATGTGATTTGTTTTATGGTATACCTTCTACTGGTACTGTGTAGAAGTTAATAACAGGCTATTAGCTCTTTCCCAGATAGAAGCACACACTAAATGGGAACATAAAACAATCATAGCTATACACTATTATGTAGATCGGTGTTTATGAACTATCTTGAACTGTATGCGAATAGTCAACAGGGTTGCATTGGGAATCGATACGCATGTGAAATGTTTTAAATAAAGTACTGCAATAAACTCAAAATGTACACATGATCTCTTGTGCATCTATGCGTAATTTGATCAACCAGGCGCTGTTTGACTACGATTATTCGTAGAACGGAACGGTAAATTCATTAAACTGGTTAATTCTAGGTACTAATTAACAATGCCAATCTTATCTAGTAGCTGAGATGTGTAAATATATAACCATGTTATATAGTACAATAGGTTTCATCGTAATTTACATTTTTGAGACGGTTTCAATAGTTTTAATAGTCAGTTATCCGTATTAGTCCGTTGCGAGCGTGTACCCGAATTATCTCAGTTGTTCGAATCGCAACTTTTCAATTATCTCGCATGTTATTTATCATGCTTTAATGGTTATGGCCCTGTTTAATCTTTGTAAAATCATGAATGTGTATTCTGTGTTAAAAGCTGTTTATATCAGTATTGAATTCGTCTCAATGCGATTCATTATTCGTTATGTTATCTACCGGTGTTATTAAACTAATTTTATTTCGTGGCATATACATCAACACATTTAATTCCGAAAATCTCTATGGAACTCATGGAACTATTATTTTTAATATTTTTGCAGATAACATTCGTGTACTGTACTCGAGGAAAATGATTTATTTATCATCTATTTTTATACTTTTCAAATACTATACATTCTTGTCTTAATACATGGGGGTTTACCTTTCATATATTTATATCAATATGTATTGAATGTCATTTATGTTATGCAACATTTTACCTCCATAATGAGGAAACGAGTATGAATAGGTCATAAAATCAAATTTCGTCTCATCAATGTTGAATAACTAAAAATTCTATTATTAAACATTTTCGTTATATTGACCGCGCATCAATAAACAAAAATAGCACCAGCTTTTATGAAAATAAACTCAGTCCAATAGTTGAATGTGAATTGATGAACTTGTTATACTCTTATGTTTCTATTTGAAAAACAACAGAACTCCGCAAAGTAAAGCCTAACAACATATATATTTTGAAAGCCCTTCGTCAGACACAACTGTTATATCTGTTCTTGTATTGAATTAATTTAACTGCGATTCGATATGACACTTGGCGTTGTTATCTTGTGTAGATATAACACGAATGTCTATTCTTGGCGTCTAATGGTATAACCTAACACCACTTTCTGAGATACTGTCTTTGCCCAAAGCAATGATTGATTTCGAAAATTTTCAGCTGCAAGGCGCACAATCAGATTTATCGATGATACTATTGAGAAAAACTGCTGTTGTTGCGTTTTTGTGATGTTATTAACGCAACTTGATACTGACGTTCAATTGCGTTCAGACAATATTATGTTCATGCTTCAACGTACTTTTTATGTTAATGTCCATTTTACAATTACATCGTATACTAGATATATACTATACAGAGATTAATATAAAACAAATAATGATCTTTGAGGTTTGTAAAAGTTAAAGAAATTCGCCGATAAGTGAAATGAGTACAGTTTTATTAACCGATACATTTTATCTTATCAGATTCAGATCACAATTATGATCTTTTTAATTGGAAAGAAACACTATAATCTTATGTTCAACTAATAATGAATTCCATAAATATCCTATGTATACATATTTACAGACCAAGGAATCGATTTGAGAACGGATGATATGATATTACTATGTTATACAAATATACAGATAAATTTGTCAAATGTTGAGTATACTTATTTAAGAAAAATTTATTGTCAAAAATCAATTATTGTTTGAAATATGTGGCTTTAATTAAGGCTCGGCAGTTGAACGCGTACATTCGGTATTGTGTACTTTTTTGTTTTGTAGGACTTAACACATCCAATGACATTGTTTTACACGAACCAGTTAGCCTTTGGAAAACAATATAACAGTGTAATGAATTATAAAATATTAACAATCTTTTACACAACATTCAGAAATATTTTTTTTTAATAATCAAAATACGACAATCAAGTATCAAGTATAATTGATTCCTTTGAACATTAAGCTATCAATCATTGTAAATAATGCAATGTTTAGGGAATGTTAAATTGTTTTTATTCATTGTAAATCAGTGTCTAAAAGAAACACTTGTTTATGACTAAAAGTCGAATTAGTGAGTCCACTTTTGCTATTTTTAAAGAAAATTAAGCATTTTAAACTTTTTTCCAAGAATATCTCAGTTTGATTTTTAACTGTAAAACATTTGTATTGAGTACTACTAAGTGTACACAATTTCAAAATTTAGGCGAAATAAACAGACGTAAAGATATTCCAATTGTGAAATAAAAAAGTATTACTTCGTCGATATTTCACAATAGATTTTGCAATATCCGGTCACTTTTTCCTACAGGTTTTTGAAGAAGCAATTCAATATAAACGAACCTAAATTGTAGCCGAAGACTCGGGTTGGCACTCTTAATGGCTGATGTATGTCCTTAATACGGCTTATACTATGTTTCCAAATAACATATAAGACGCATACAACATGGTGTTTTATATATTAGGGAACGAGGAAATTCGTGCAAGCATTGGTTGGACAAAACATCGTGAAGTCTTAAAAAAGATAGAATAAAAACAATTAGGAAGCAAATATTTCTTTCTCGAGACTTTTGTTTTATATTTCTGGCGCAAGTAATTTTCCGGAATGTCTGTAAAAGGAAATAAGTATAGTATGATGCGCTGGAAATTAAACTACTGCTAAGAATATGTCATTCATATCGGATTTTCAGGAAAAAACTGAATATATTCAAGCATTTCATTCTGAATGCACCAATCATTTTGAATGATCCCTGATCAGCTCGCATTTGACCACAGCTTTATACAGATCTGTAATAGACGAGTCTTGAGTTATTTTTCAGGGAGGGGGGGGGGGCGGGGTAGGCATAGTTTTAGAGAAGTCAATAATTGCAAATGTATAAAGATTGACGGTTTGAACGTCATTGGTTTAAAAGAAGATTATCAATTATTTAACCTATTTTAGAAGAGGATGAAGGTAAACGTCATAACAAGACATTATTGAAATCAATATCAGTAGTTGAGAAAACAAAATCGCATGACCTTATTTCAACTACGTTTTTACATCCATGCGTAGGCGATCAGCCTTTAAGACCATTTAAACGAATGACGTCGTACTGTGGCATTTGTGTCATAACGTATTATGGTAAAATTAAATAAAGTAGTACATGTGTTGATTTTTTCCGTCGGATTCATATTGGCATTCGGAATTTTACAAATGGCATAAAACACAATCGAAACACTTAACTTAATTATTTTGACGAATAATTATCAATAACAACTGATAAGAAGACAATGTGGACTTATAGTTTAAAAAGCAATCAGAACTGTACGTACAAGAATGAATATAAGACGGTGTGTGTTTGTAAATGCAACTTCGGCATATTAACGAATAATATTATTATATTGTTTCCACGACTATAATATATTTTAACGAAAGCATAATTAAAACTAGTTTTTATGAAAAGTAAATATTATATTCCTTGCACATGTTTACAATTAAATGCTAAGCATAGCGATAAATTGTGCATGTCATTTCATATTTTCTTACAGAAAAAACAGATTTGATTTTTGAATACCTTGAACATGAAGCTTTAAATGAAAAAAAAAACAATTCAAATGACGTCAGTAGGTGTCCAGCTAAGTGCGGGATCGTTTTCCATCATTAATTTTGCGTGCCTTCATTAAACAGTCATCAATAAATTTTGTTTTTTATGATCATAAAGTTTACAAAATATTGATATACCCTTTCATTTACAAAATGTGCATGTGGCTGTGACTCTATTAAATTAAATTAACATTTGATGCGCCCTTCAATGTACAATTAATTCCACGTATAACACACTGCAAGCCTATAAAGAATATAATCAAACAACCATGCCCGTATATAAATTGTATCAAATAATCATCTTACTCAACTCTATTGTTGGCGGCTTCGGAAATAATGCATTTACACATAAGCCAATTTGTGATGGCGCCGTGCCTCTTGCCGGTAGAACATGCTAATGATGTTCAATGCATTGACTTTATAGCTATAACTTATTTCTAGTATTGCTTCTCATTTACAAAAAAAAGTTCTATTGAATTTTTTATTTTATAAAGAAAGCGTAACTAGTTCAAACTTCAAATATTATTCTAGTTAATGCTACACTGGACACTTTACTTTGGGACATCTAACCACATTTACCTGTATGACCATCAAGCAACGTTAAGAGTGTATTGGTGTTTTAGACGACGGTTTCACCAAACAATCGTTTGAAAGCTTTCTGAATTTCTAACGACACTTTCATTCCAACGGTCAATAGCTAAATATACGTCATGACAATGGAATTTAACCATACACACACTCGATCATGTTTTAATATTCCCCTTGTGATAAGTTTGTGAAATTTTTAAAACAAAATGTTTTTATTAAATCGAATGTGTTTATTTCAAACTATATGCCCTTTGGTTACGGATTAAAGTGGTTACTTGCACATATGCGGAGATGCAATTCGGTCTGCGCAGCGATAGGAAATTTACGAAACACATTTAAATAACGAAAAGTTACGTTATGGGTTGCAATCATACAATAACAATGCTACATGATTTTCATCTGTTGGGTTGTATTGTTATGCTTTTAAACGCCGTTCTAGAAAATACTTGCGTTAATGCATTGTTCAAAATTGCATTTGTCCGACGACTACATGTACAAAGATATGTGCAATACTTAGAACTTGTGTTCTGATCATTGAAATGTACTCCAATTGATAAATTGAAGAACATCACTATAAATGTCAAGTGTATTAAATAAAAAGCATGTGTTATGAATAAAAATAAGATGATCCGTAACATGAACTGTGCAATATTTAAGATTATATTCGTTATACGCAGCCGTTATGGTAAGAAGCTGTAGACTACAGCTTATATGATGGCAAGAAGAGCAACACATTATATTTCTATTTCAAACGTTTCTAGTGCACACCTTCTGCATCCCGCCTTGTAATACAATGTCTATGTATACAAATGCCACACATATTGGTCTTACATTTGACAAATATAGTGCATTGATTTCATATCAATGCGATGCGAATTGTTTGAACAGACAGATTTATTGATTTAACTAATTATGTTCCTAGCCACAACTGACATATAATAACACCGATTTATTGGAAATGTCTATCTTTCTAACAAAGATTGATATAAACAAATATTAGCTGCCACAAAATAACATGAATATTCTATCATGTTCATACATAGATATTGCTTGAGAAAACAGCATTTATTTTTTAAAACTAATTGTGTATACCTTTTAATGCAACGTGCTGGTGTTTGGGAAAAGACAACAACGCTTTTGATTGGCGTTACGCAACTTAACCCATTAGAACGATTACGAGGTTCTTTATTCGTAGACAAACAAGGTAAAAGCAAAACTTTTTTTTCTATATATCTGCAAAAACCAGAGAATGTCAGTTCTAGTTACAACTTATTTTAAAATTAGTGTAATCGTGAATTTTCCTAAAGCACAAGAATCTATAACAAAGTAAATATTGACACGTACTTATAATATTATCTATATCTACCATCGGACTATCACCTCAAGTTTTCTCAACCGCCATAAGGAACGCAATTTTAAAGTAATGTCTTGAATAACGAACAATACCTTATTTTTAAATTGCGTTCATAAGGGCGGTTTGGGCCAACTATAGTTTCATCCATATATATTCATATTTTACATCTGTTTCGAAAGAAAGGACTGCAAACAATAATATTAAGTCACATCCAAGAGCAAACGGTTTCATAACAATGTAAGTAATGCATTTAGTATATACATGTACTTAACCGTGTTGTTACACACAGTTCATTTGACGCACCAAATATTCATGGTTGATTGTCCGTTTTTTAATTGCAGATGTGTATCCAACAAGTATTTTTCAAATTTACAGAATTAAGTACATATCATTACCAAAATTACCACAGAATGCTGATTGTTTGTTATTGCTTTTGTCGAGTGAATAAACGTACTTTTCTGTTACGTAAAATTCCTGAAAAGGTGAGATAAAGACAATTTCCTGGAAACATTAAATATAAATATAAGAAGAAGCTTGTAAGACCTTGACCAGTTGTTTTGATTCGTACTCCACTACATATACTGTTACGTTCGTATATACATTCGATATGGGAATTGTGGTTTTATGATAAATGCGCAATACATATTCAATGTCTGCAAGCAGATGAACTTTAAAAAAAACACCATGAGGTTGCAACTAAAATGTAAACAAAAATCCACATTGTTATTTACATTGGTTTCAAAGCAATACAATACCATAAGTAGGAAAGATTTAAGATATGTTTAAAAAAATGAAATTGCCGATGCCTCTGCTTGTTTGAACCCTTCATATGCAGATCAATACCATTTTTTAAACTTGTCCAGTTACAAAATATATACAAAATACTACAATACAAAAATACAAACATGATAGAAGTACATGTACCCATTGAGCGCTGATTGAAATGCACAGTTTAGTTACGTGTTACATTTCAAATGAATTTGAATGCTTTTCAATTTATGTGTAATCTTTTTGAATGCGATACAATATATGGGGGTGTTAATTGGAACATACATACCTTCTGATTGCTTATGTTAAAATAATGATCAGAGGGAGGAAATTGCGCATTATTGAGCATTTTGATGCACATTTGACGTATGTTTTATAAGAGCAATATTTTAGTAATACTGCACACCCAGGTTAAAGAGTTTTTGTTGAGTAAGAATGTTGACTTGTGGATCGCTCAATTATCAAATACATGTTCCCAAGAACGATCACTCTTTTACAAAAGCCTAAATAATTACAGGAAACATAATTCAGATGAAAATAAACGCGAAATGATACATTTTAGAAGTTTATACAAAGCTAGTGCTAGGAAATTTCGTTATAATAAGATGAATAAAAACAAGGCTAAATTAAATAAAGCGAGATATAAAAATGCAAAAGAATATTGGAAACTGCTGAAAGAAGGTCAAACAATGAAATCACCAAACATAAGCTTAGATACATTTACACAATATTTTCAGTCGATCCGAATGACAGGTTTTTTCAAGCGGATGAGGATGTTTTGTATTTTAACAATAATACATTACAAACAGAATTAACTTGTTTGTTTGAAGTTTTTAAAATGTACTTTATCTGTAAAAACCAGAACACAGAACGACGCTGTGTTATCTGAGACGGGTAGATTTGATCTTTTAACATTGAGTACATTAAATATAATTAAGTATTGGTATAAAGTAATAAGCCTACCTGACCATAAATACATTTGTGTTATTTACAAAATTATGTTGGAGGATTTAGAAGCAAGTCCTTCAAAGCATAATTGGGCTAAACAAGTAAGGGATGTGCTAAGCTTTTTAGGTTTCTATCATGTATGGCTACAACAAAGTGTTGGTGACTTTCAAATTTTAATTGCACTTTTTAAACAAAGGATATCGGACAATTTTATACAGAACGTCGGAAGCAGAATTGGTGACTAGTAGAGCATCATTTTATAACAGAATATCCCATTTTGAGTATCAGTTTTATCTCTCTTGTGTAAATATCGAAAAATATAGATTTGCCCTGAGTAAGCTAAGGTTGTCCTCCCATAGACTTAATATAGAAACTGGTAGATGGAACAATACGGAGCGAGCTAGTAGAACTTGTCCCAAATGTAACGTCTTAGAAGACAAATATCATTTACTTTTCGAATGTAGAATTTACTCTGAACTTAGGCGTATATACATTCCATTCTACTATTATCGCCACCCAAGCATGTTTTAAACTATTGATTTAATGACATCCAAAACTGTTAAGTAAAAAAGAATCTGGCTGTTTTTGTTTATATGGGTAAAATAATTTTAAATTTAGTTTATTGTTTTCACTTATAAATTAAGAACATCGTTGTATTATTGTATTAAATAATATGCAGTGTGTATGTTACGTTTTTGACGACATTGACTATGTTTATACGATTATAATAATGCTCATTAGTCTTTTCGACCTAACGCATTGTAGAAATGTGTTTTATCGGATTTGAATAAAAAGTTCTTCTTCTTCTTCTAACTAGTCTGTCTCTTATCATTTTTTGTCTTTCAAAGCACGTCTTCCTGTTTTCTTCCATTCGTAAAATAAAAATAAACATCCTTTATATTACACTTAAGTATAAGGCTTTCATTTAACAAAATGGAAAAAAAACACTTTGCGTACATGAATTAAACGTTGTTCACGTTGTGTGTGAATTGCTTTACTATTTGTACGCGGTAATCATAAATGAAAAGCCGACCTACGTGAGACTGTTTTCTGGTATGTTTCTCTTATTAAACTATTTTCATTCATGAAATCTAAAGCATGAATAACATGATTGATAACTGCGTGGTTTCAAGCCTTTTTCTAAATATCCAGAATTAAAAAATATATATATATATATAATGAAAAATAGCACGCTTATTTAAATAATCATTTTTGCAATCCAATGACAGATTGTGTTATAAAATGTGTGTAAATACAACAAAACTGAGCAAATAAAGAGTTTTCTGACAGAATGAACGAGCATAATGTTCATGTAATTAAATCGTATCACCTGAAAAGAAAACATTAACACAAAATACGTTAGAGGTGGTATTATGCGTTGCCGTTTTATTTTGTTTTGGAATTTTGTTGTCATGAACTATTTTCAGACATTCAAGCTGTTGGCATATGTTTTGGTTGTTTCAAATAAACAAAAACGCTCGCAATATAAATACTAGAAAGATAACTATATCTGTATTACATACAGATTAATAAGGTACTCGGTATTCATGTTTTCTATAGCCATTCAAAAGCATAATTATTCCAAAATTCACAAAAAATTATAGATTAATAGTATTATTTCAACAAATTTCAATTTAAAATATACAAAATACAGTAACATGCATTACTTTTTAAAGCGATAGATGATATATGGAATGTTTAGACGACATTGTTTAATAATTTGTTTTGATTTTTGGCTTCTCGTTTTAGTTGTTCGCTTGCGATCAACTTAGGCCAATACCACGCCAGCTTAAGCCCAATCTGTGCATTTGCGCAGTCTGGTCAGGGGCGATGCTGTTCGCTATAAAATAGCTCAATATGTTATACAGAGAGTAGTCCGGAATTCCTTGCACTGAACAGTGCTACATTCTTTACGCTGTGCACAGTGATGTAGCCAAAGTTTAGAGGTTTTATTTCCAATCAGCCTATGAAATATTCGAATATATTCATGCGTGTCTGCTGGCGTTTTGTATAAGTCATTTAAGGTGAAAAGCTGGGTAAAATAGCTACGCCGAAAAAGCGCATTAGTTCTCTATACCCATGTTAAGGGCAGAGTTGTTGACATCGTATGAACTGCTAGGGTAACAAGTAATGCATAAACAACAAAGTACTGGTCAACACGGCTGTCTTTATGACTACTTAATTCGTGAGTTAAAAGTATTGTTGTTATATTCATTTTCTATTTATTTTCATCAATTATCCTGTTTTATATTTTGAATTTGTATATGGTGTACAAATTTCAAAAGTTGTGTACAGGGAATTTCCATAATGAAAGTATATTCCTGTTGTGATAGGTATTCGATATTCAACAATATTCATTTAATATGTTGATGATTGCACATTTTCTTGATATTCAGTTCTCATTACCATTTTTGTTATACTGTCTATGCTTTTAGAACGTCCAAAAAGGACCATGGTGATGTTATTTTGTCTAAGTTATCCCTATAAAATAAATAGGATGATAAAAAGCACACTCTTTAAAACTTTGAATAGCTTGTTTTCATTTAAAACTTTCGATTAATTTTGAAAAATGAGTTGCGTCTAAAATAATGCAATAGCAAAATATTTCAATGCCTTAAGCGCTTTGATTATAATTTGTTAGTGATTCTTCATCGTCAAATTATGACTGTGTAAGTGTTAGGAGCAATGTAACAATTATGTCAGGAATAAACAAATATTGAATGAACATACAGCAAACTGTTATGTCATAACTACATTAAATATGTCGAAGCGTTAACGCAAAATTAAATAAAAGTAATGTTAAGTGGAAATATCGCAACAACCTTCGCACAGATACGAGATCGCTTAATGTACAATTTACAAATATGGCATTAGAGAAAGATTGCCTTATTTGTAAAGCATTTGTCCTCTAGTTGAGTTTCTTGCATATTTCATACGTCCCTTAGTTGTTTTTAATCAACATTAACTATTGAAATATTCAGAAATAAGAATTCATTTTGTATTTTTAATATTCATGACCAGAATATGGCACAGAAAATAACGGAGGACAAAAAAGAACGCGATGGTAGGAAAAGAATTGTTCGATTTAGGAATATGAACTATTGCATGACTATCGGTTTCAATATGGCGGATTTATGGTAGTTTGTGTCATTTATATTTAATAACTTTGGTCTTGGTCTTGACTTTGCGTATAAGATAAATTGGACCAAACTCTGTTCGTTCGATACACAATGCTTTTCAAAATAAACAGTTCAAAAACTATATTTATACAACGCAATTATTTTATTGAGTTAACAGATATGGATACAATAATTGGCCAGTAATGTTTTGTGTTATTATATTACTAATCATATTTCTTTGTAAACGCCTTAAGCGACATTATACAATGCTGAGTATTTTAGTACACCGTGACGCGCGACGCTGTCATTATACGAGTTTTTGTTGTTGAAATAGTTGTATAATTAACTCGTCGAATTTTATACACAAACACAATATTCAACGAGTAAAATTAGTAACTGGCTAGTAACTAGTAAAGCATCGGATATCACACCTCTCTATATGTGATTTTTTCTATGGTATACCTTCTACTGGTACTGTGTAGAAATTAATAACAGGTTATTAGTTCTCTCCCAGATAGAATTACACACTAAATGGGAACATAAAACAATCTTAGCTGTACGCTATTATAGATCGGTGTTCATGAACTATCTTGAACTGTATGCGAATAGTCAACAGAGTTGCATGTGAAATGTTTAAAATAAAAAACTGCAATAAACTCAGCATGTACACATGTTCTCTTGTGCATCTATGTGAAATTTGATCAACCAGGCGCTGTTTGACTACTAAAAGGGTCGATTATTCGTAGAACGGAACGGTAAATGCATTAAACTGGTTAAGTCTAGGTACGTATTAACAATGCCAATCTTATCTAGTAGCTCAATGTGTTAATATATAACCATATCACATAATGCAATAGGTGTCATCGTAATTTACATTTTTGAGACGGTTTCAATAGTTTTTATAGTCAGTTATCCGTGTTAGTCCGTTGCGAGCGTGTTACCGAGATACCTCAGTTGTTCGAATCGCAACTACACAGATGTTTCAGATATCTTGCATGTTATTTATTATGTATTATTTTATGACCCTGTTTTATCTGTGTAATATCATGAATGTGTATTCTGTGTTAAAAGTTGTTTATATTAGTATTGACTTCGTCTAAATGCGATTCATTATGCTACATTGTAATGGTATCTACCGTTGGTCTTAAACTAATTTTATTTCATTGCATATACATCAACACATTTATTTCCGAAAATCTCTAAAACTCATGGATCTATTATTGTTAATATTTACGCAGATAACACACGTATTGTGCTCGAGGAAAATGATTTATTTATCATCTTTTGTATACTTTTCAAATGCTATACTTTCTTGTCTTAATGCAAGGGGGTTTACCTTTCATATATTTATATCAATATGTATTGAATGCCATAAATGTTAAGCAACATTTTACCTCCATAATGGGGAAACGAGTATGAATTTGTCTTATAACGAAATCTCGTCTCTTAAATGTTGAACAACTAAAAAGTCTATTATCAAACATTTTCGTTCTATTGGCCACTTATGTATAAACACAAATAGCACCAGCTTTTATGAAAATAAACTCAGTCCAATAGTTGAATGTGAATTGATGAACTTGTTATACTCTTATGTTTCTATTTAAAAAACAACAGAACTCCGCTAAGTAAAGCCTAACAACATATTTATCTTGAAAGCCCTTCGTCAAACACTATTGTTATATATGTTCTTGTATTAAATTAATCTAACTGCGATTCGATATTTCACATGGCGTTGTTATCTAGGGTAAATATCACACGAATGTCTATTCTTGGCGTCTAATGATTCTAACATAACATCACTTTCTGAGATAATGTCTTCGTCCAAAGCAATGATTGATTTCGACAAGTTTCAGCTTCAGGGCGCAAAATCTGATTTATCGATCATACTTTTGAGAAAAACTGCTGTTGTGGCGTTTTTGTGATACTCTTAACGCAACTTGATACTGACGTTCAATTTCGTTCAGACAATATTATGTTCATGCTTCAACGTACTTTTATGTAAATGTGCATTTTACAATAACATCATATACTACATATATAATATACAGAGAATAATATAAAACAAACAATGATGTTTGAGTTTTGTAAAAGTTAATGAAATTCTCAGATAAGTGAAATGAGTACAGTTTTATTTACAGATACATACATTTTATATTATAGAGTTCAGATCAAGCTTATGATCTTTTTAGTGGGAAAGAAACACTATAATCTTATACTCAACTATTAATGAATTACATATCCAATGGTATACGTATTTACAGACCAAGGAATCGATCTGAGAACGGATGATATGATATTCCTATTTAATACAAATATACAGATTAATTTGTCAAATATTGAGTATACTTATTTTAACAATATGTATTATTAATAAGTTATTGTTTGTAATGTGAGTACTATTTTGTTTTGTAGGAATCAATACACCCAATGACTTTGTCTAAAACGAACTAGTTAACCTTTGGAAAACAATATAACAGTGTAATAAATAATAATAAAATCTTAACAATCCTTTACACAAAATTCAGAAATAATATTTTAAAAAATAATCAAAAAACGAAAATCGTGCGCTATCAAGATCAATTGATTCCTTTTAACATTCATTAAGCTATCAATCATTGTGAATAATGCAAAGTGTAGGAAAGGTTAAATGGTTTGTATTTATTGTAAATCAGTGTCTAAAAGAAACATTTGTTTATGACTAAAAGTCGAATTAGTGAGTCCACTATTGCTCTTTTTTAATAATATCAAGCCTATTAAACTGTTGATTTCCAAGAATATCTCATTCTGTATTACTGTTAAACATTTCTATTGAGTACTACTAAATTGCATGTACAATTTCATCGATTTGCTTTAGGCGAAATAAACAGACGGAAAGAAATTCCAAAAGTGAAATACCAAAGTATTACTTCGTCGATAGATTTTGCAATATAATATAACTTTTTCCTACAGGTTTTTGAAGAAGCAATTCAATATAAACGAACCTAAATTGTAGCCGAAGACTCGGGTTAGCCTTCTTAATGGCTGATGTATGTCCTTAATACGGCTTATACTGTTTCTAAATTACATATTAGACGCATACAAAATGTTGATTGATGTATTAGGAAATTCATGCAAAAATGTGTTGGACAAAACATAGCGTCGTCTTAAAATGGATAGAATAATAGAACAATAGGGAAGCTAATATTTCTTTCTCGAGACTTGTTATATTTTTCCGGCGCAAGTAATTTTCTTCAGAAATGAAGACATTCATTTCATATATATATATATATATATATATATATATATATATATATATATATATATATATATATATATATATACAGGTCACCATATAATTAATTCCTCGATTAAGTAATTCCCAAGATAGCGCGTGATTTTTATTGACAATTTTTAACCGTATAATTGTTGAAATCAACAGAGGTTTTGACAACAAAATTTGAGAAGATCTAGGAAGCCGGTCTCCGCAAAATGGAATTAAAATCTTTGTTATAAATGGATATTTGCTTTCTGTATAATGCATAATTATTAACCTGGCACTCTAATCCGTATAAAATCGATACCTATTTATATATATTTGATACTAAATTATTGTTTTGTAACTTTTGTCATCGTTATTAATGGCTGTTAAAACCATAACTTTAATAGATACATGTATCATAACAAAATGATGAAGCCACGACCTATATACACATTGTGCACAGCATTCTAAAGACTGCAGTGTCTTTTTGTTATATCCCCGTATAGCCATTTTCGGATCTCTTAAATGGTTTTCAAGCAACAAAAATATCAGCTATGCTCAAGACAGGCTAATTTTGTTGTTGAATGACAAAAAAAAACAAATCATTTCTACAACGCAATGTAGCTTTTTTGTAGTTTACCAACACTTAATGGCATCTGTTCTGCTCCACATACATAACTTTTCACACTGTTTTAATTATGTCAAACTTGACACTAGGAATGTCCTACTCTAAAACAGTTGTTATAATGAATTTAAAACGTTATAACATATGATCAAGTGGACGCTAACGTTTAATGTTCATCAACTGTGACGGATTTTGAGCATGTAATGTACATCTTATTTCTTTGAAGTCCTGGTATACATTGTTAAGGACTTTGCGACCATTGGGCCAGTAGTTTGTGGGTATAGGGTCCTAATGAATCATAAAGTGTTATAGTTTTCTAGAATTCGTTTAAAAACAAAGATAACTTATTTGTTAAAAATAGTTTTAAAAAAAATAAAGTAACAGGAGTCATACCATTTTTATTTCTTTTTAGTATTGATACAGATAAGAAGAGACCCAGTTTTGTTAATCAGTGTTTGTTGTACAATACACTATTAGCACGTTTAGAGCAATGCTTGAATTTTATTAAGATATCAAGATTCCAATAAATAATGATATTTTATAACGTTCTTATTGTTTGATTTGACATTCTATAAATTTGTTTTTGCATATGTAAACAAAGTGCGTGCGCGCATACTAGTGTCGGGATAAACACCGTATAAAATTATGTATATCCGTGACTGATAAAAAAGGTGGTTATTGAAAAACGTGGTGGGAATACATGTACGTTTTATCATATTCATGTCGATCAGTCACTGAGTGTGGTCAATGAAAGTGAAATTTCATATAAAAATGCTCTATAACTTCAGTCTCTTAATACATTCAAAAAGTGACCAGAATGCAGTAGTTTACGTTTCATGTTTAAAATTGTCTAGGGGGAGAACCTCCAAAGCCCCCGAATGCAGGAGGGGGGCATCCCCTCCCGCACATACCCCCTTCGCCACTTCAATGCTCAATAACAATCGTCGATGGCAAATATTCGTATCCTGGCTACGGGCCTGATTATCAATAACAACTGATTAACATACACTGTGGGCGTATAGTTTCAAAAGCAATCAGAACTGTACCGGAATTAATAAAAGACGGTGTGTGTTTGATGATGAAACTGCAGCATATTTACGAATAATGTAATCATAAAGTTTCCACAATTGTTACTTATTTTAATGAAAGCATGATTAAAACGTGTTTTTATGAAAAGAAAATATTATATTCCAACCACATATGTACAGTATACTCACGTGTGGGAAGGTAAGCATAACGAAACCTTGTGCTTGTCAATTCCTTTTTTTTCTTACAGAAAAAAATATTTGATTTTTGAATACCTTGACTATGAAGCTTTACAGTGCTATTAGTGTAAAACAAAATGACGACATCGGGTGTCCAGCTAAGTGCGGGATCGTTTTCCACCATTAAAGCCTCTAAAAGGCTCACAATCAACGATTATTTCGTAAAATATTTCGTTAAATAAAGTTAAACAATTAAAAATCAGTGTTTCTTATGGCAATCGCCGAAATTCTAAAGCCAGATGTGGTCTGATAAAATAGAGGTTTGTAGATACAAAATGCTCGTTTTTATTATTGTTTTACATATATAATTCCATTTTAATTTCCCGCAGCGATATCTCTTCATACGGCACATGAACACTAACATGGTGCCATGTTATATATCATTCGCGGGAAATTAAAATGGACATAATTGTATCACAAATAAATAAAAACGAGCATTTTGTATCTAAAAATCTATGTAATCATAGATTAGCGTTGAAATTGTGGCTATTGCTATATGGAACAATGATTGTTAAGGGGTTAACTTAATTTTACTAAACACTTTTTCTTTACAAAATAATTTTTTTGATTTTGCGCGTTATATAGGCTTTAATTGTGCCTGCTGTCATAAGACAGCCATAAATAAATTGCGTTTTCCATGATCAAAAAGTTTACAAAATCTTGGAATATCCTATCCAAAATATGCATGTGGCTGTGAATCTATCAAATAAAATTAACATTTCATACGACTTGCAATTCACAATTAATTCTACGTATAACACACTGCAAGCCAATAAACATTACTCAATGAAACAATCATTTCTTATATAAATTGGATCAAGTAACCATCTAACTTAACTGTATTGTTGGCGGATTCGGAAATACTGTATTAGCACACAAGCTAATTCGTGTTGGCACAGTGCCTCTTGCCGGTAGAACATGCGAATGATGTTGAATGCATTGGATTTTTAGCTATACCGTATTTCTTGTATTGCTTTTCATTTCCCCAAAAAATTCTATTCAATGTGTTATTTCCACAAAGAAAGCGTAACTGGTTCAAACTTCACATATTATTCTAGTTAATGCTTCACTTAACTATGCGACATTATAAGAGTGTATAGTGTTTTTAGACGACGGTTTCACCCAACAATCGTTTGATAGCTTTCTAACCAATCTGTCATCCAAACTGTCAATATCTAAATATACGTCATGACAATGCAATTTAACCATACACACACTCGACCATATTTTCCTAATAATATTCCCTTGTGATAAGTTTGCGTAATTTTCAAAACAAAATGCTTTTAATTAACTTAATGTGTTGATTACGGATTAAAGTGCTTACTTGCACATATGCAGAGAATGCAATTCGGTCTCCGCAGCAATATGCCATTGACGAAACACATTTAAAGGGGCCTTTTCACAGATTTTGGCATTTGTTAACTTATTCATTAAATGCTTTATATTGATAAATGTAAACATTGGATCGTAAAAGCTCCAGTAAAAAATCAAGAATAAAATTAAAAAAAGGAAAAGAACATTGCCCGGAGCAGGTTTCGAACCAGTGACCCCTGGAGTCCTGCCAGAATCCTGAAGTAAAAACGCTCTAGCCTACTGAGCTATTCCGCCGAGTACACGTTTAGAACGTATTTTATACTTTATGTAAGTAATCTTCGTAGTTGCACACAATTTAACAACAAAAACAGAACTCTCCAAATTATTCAATCGTTTCGCGTTGCAACGCTTTATAATTTTTAGGTTTTAAAATCGTCAAAAGATGCATATAATGGCTATATTAGAGCATGGTAAATGTTCAGTTTTACTGTTTCCTCACTTATATCATAACTAAAACGAAAATTTGCGAATCTGAAACAACATTTTTCAATTTTGTCAATTTACCAAAGCGTGAAAAGATCCCTTTTACTTACGAAAAGTTGTGTTATGGATTACGATCTTAAAGTAACAATGCTACTTGACTTTCAAGTGTTGGGTTGTATTTTTGTTTTTGCTTTAAAAAGCCGTTCTAGAAAATACTTGCGTTTATGCAGTGTTGTAAATTGCAATTGTCCGACGACTACATGTACAAAGATATTTGCAATACTTTGAACTTGTGTTCTGATCATTGAAATGTACTCCAATTGTTATATTTAAGAACAATACTTTAAATTTCAAATGTAATTAATAGAAAATCATTTGTGTTACGAATAAAAATAAGATGCTCCGTAACATTAACTGTGCAATATTTAAGATTATACCCGTAATACGCAGACGTTATGGTAATTAGCTGTATACTACAGCTAATATGATGGCAAGAAGAGCAACACATAACATTTCTATTTCAAACATTTTTACTGCGCACCTACTGCATCCTGCCTTTTAGTACAACGTCTTTGTATAAAAGTGCCGCACATTTTGGTATAACATTTGACAAATAGTGTGCATTGATTTTATATCAATACCATGCGAATTGTTTGAACTAAAAATGTTATTGATTAAACTTATTCTTTTCCAAGCCACAACTGACATATAATAACACCGCTTTATTGGGAATGTCTATCTTTCTAACAAAGACTGATATAAACAAATATTAGCTGCCACAAAATAATGAGACTATTCTATCATGCTCTACCATAGATATTGCTTGAGAAAACAGTTTTTATTTTGCAAAACTAATTGTATATACTTTTCATACAACATGCTAGGTCTTTGGGAAAAGACAACAACGAAATTGATATTTTGATTTGCGTAACGTAATTTAACCCATTAGAACGATTAAGAGGTTACTTTATTAGTAGACAAACAACGCAAAAGCAAAATTATTTTTACTTTGTATCCGCAATAACCAAAGTTAATTTCACTTCTACTTACAACTTTTTTTATATTATTGTAATCGTAAATTTTACTGAATTACAAGAAATTATAGAAAAATAAATATTGACACGGATTTACAATATTATCGATATCTACCATCGGACTACCACCTAAAGTGTTCCTCAACCGCCATTAGGAACGCAGTTTAAAAGTAATGTCTTGAATAACGAACAATACATTATTTTAAATTAAGCTCCTAAGGCCGGTTCGGGAAAACTATAGTTTCATCCATGAATATTAATAATTTACAGCTGTTTTGACAGAAAGTATTGCAAATATTAATATTAGGTAACATACACGTGCAAA